>NC_038249.2:30357986-30395690 GCF_000004515.6 Glycine max
TAGCTTTCAACATCCCAATTTTATCTAATATAATATTAAGTTATGTTTAACAACACATTTAAGTTAGTTTCTAATTTTTTGTTCTAGCTTAAAAACGTGTTTGAATGTTAACTAAACAAACTTTTCTAAAAAGTTTCTTAGGTTATGTTTGGCTTAGTTAACTTTTAGCTTTTTTTATTAGCTAAAAAACTTATTTAATTATTCCGTAATTTTTTTTTAGTAATTTTTAATATTTTTTGAAATGGTACTTGAAGTATAACATTTTTTAAAACGTTAACTTCTAAATTTTTATATTTTTTTCATTTTCATCCTTAATGTATTTATTCATTTTTCTTGTTAAATTTTTTTTAATAAATCATCATTTTATTATTTTTATATCATTTTACACTTTTTAATAACTTCAAGAGCTAGTTTTACTTATAATTTAATAAATTAGTTTTTGAGTCACTAAATATCAGTTAACTTTTCAGCTAATTTTATCAAATATAGTCTTGATAACTTCTAGCATTTTTAAAATGCTACTTGAAATAACATTTTTTGAAATACTAGCTTCTAGTTTTTTTTATATTTTCTTTTATTTTGTTCTCAATATATTTATCCAATTTTCTGATTATCATTTTTAAATAAATCATAATTTAATTATTTTTTATGTTATTTTATACTTTTCAGTTACTTTAATCATTAGTATTGTTAAACACTTACAATTATTTATTTTTAGGTAATTCTGCCCAACATAATATTAAAATAATAGAGACATTTTAAAAGATTAAAATGACTTTTCTAAACTTAAATAGCTAAATTGAAATGAAAAAGTAAAACGACATATTAAAAGTATATTTATTTTTCTAATATGATTTTTGTATAATAGTACCAATAAGAATTCAACCTCATTTCTCATGCGTCTACTTCAATTATACCATTATCTAGATTTTTTTTAATCTGATTTAAACAGTGTTTTTCACTTTTTATCGGTGTAAATTCCTTTCATACAGACTTCTTTTTTTATTAATTAATTAATTCGATATTACGAGCGATTTCACTTTTGTGTGTAAATTCCTTTCCTACATCAATAAAAAAAAAGTTCCTTTCATACAGACTTATTTATAAATTGGTTGAATAAAAAGATGTTAACTTTTAAGAGGTTCATCTCTGTTATTCCTTTCATACAGTTTTTTTTATTATTATTATTTATTGCTTTATGTAACCAGGTCTAAGAGTTAAGGCTTAAAGAACGTTTTTCGTTATATTCAGAGGAAGAAAGTAGTAGGTTTCACGTGCTTTAACGCGGACCTTTTCATATAATAATCATAAAAAAATAATTATTTACTTAAATATTCATCTTTTTTCACCCAATTAAGAAATCAGCTTTTGGAAATCTCACGGATAAAAAAACGATTTTTTTATTTAGAAATATTCTTACGGTGGAATTATAAAATTATTTAATGTTTAGGTTTAAGTAGTTAAAATATTTAATATCTCTCAACCAATAGAATATAAATAAATAAAATTTGTCTTTCACCCCGTACATTGAGGGATATTGTAGTCTTTGACCTAGGAAAAAAATAAAGTTAGATTTTATCATAAGTAGATTTGAATTATTTTTTAAAATTCAATTCCAAACCTAATTTATTTTTCTAAGATTTTTTAGGCCATAATCACATAACTTTTTTAAAGCTTACTAATTTATATGGTATAGTCTTTTATATAAGGTAACAAATCTATAGTCAAATACTTAGTAGTCTAGCTTAATTGGTTAACCAAAAATGTATGAATAATTATAAATTTTTTAATATTTATCTTCGATTTTTAGATATAAAAGATCATTATTAAATATGTTATTTAATAGATATTAATTATTAATAAAATCAGTGAATATTTTACACTAATAATATAGTAAAAAAATTATCATTAACAGTTTTATAAACTTAAAAATTAATTAGACTTGAAAGACTTTTTAATACCAGTTTAATTAGATGAGTTTTTAAATAAGTCTAGACGTAATTTAATTCTTTAATAAATAATTGATTAAATTACTTAATAGGTCTCTGAACTATTTGTGAAATTTCAAATAGATTCTTAAGAAATATTTTCTTTTCAATCGATCTTCTAAATTAAAAATCTAAGTCCCTGGAGTTAATTTTAGATGGGTTAAAACTGTCACAAATTAATATGATAATTATCCTTACAATTATTGTAAGATATATATATATATATATATATATATATATATATATATATATATATATATATATATATATATATATATATATATATATATAATTTGTTTTTTGCTATATCTTAGCTATTTAATTTAAGCTTACGTATAATATTTTCAAGCCAATAATTAATCCCGTTTAATTGAATTTGAGTCATGAAAATAACATTTGAGGGACACAGTTGGAATTTTTTATGGCCTTTTGTTTCCTTTACTCAAGTTTCTTTACTCATGTTGGATCAGTTTTTTTTTCTTTTCCTTTTTTGTTACATGGATCAGCTTTGACAATGAGTTGTGTTGATTAAACACAATTTAAAGCATAAATTATACGGTAATACAAACACATTTGACACATTATTATTATTATTTTTATTTTTGACATCGGTACATTACATAATTAATAACAACTAAATAGTTATCAAAGGATAATAAGTGACTTTTCAACTACCACAACATGATAAATTAATATGGCTTCATATAATTAAAAAAGTATCTCGATACATTTAATATAGTAGTATTAGGATAGGGAGGGTCTATCGGAAAATAAGTTGATCCTCACCTAATATTCATTCAGCCTGTGATATTGAGCTTAGCCATAGCATAATCTAATTTTTAAAATGAATTTCAAGTTCAACCTATATGTACTCGAATTATAGTATCGGATTAATGGATTGTGAGCACCTTTGTTTTATATGCACCGATCGAGATAGTAAATTAGCTTGTTAATATGATGTGGTTAAAATTAATATACTTATGTATTTGTAATTAGAAATAGCAATTAAGAAAATCTTATTGATTTGATTAAATAAAATGTATAAATATAATAAATCTTTGATATTATATTCAATTCTTATAAATAAATAAAAAGTTAGGGTGACAGTGTGATTTGAGAAAATCATCATACCATGATTTTAAAGATATTCAAACATGTTATAAGAAAGAGACACAAAGTCTGAGAGTAACTCTAGAATGATATTGTTATCATTTTTTTTTTCAAATCTAATAATTTTAAAGAGTAATTAATTTTAAACATTAAATTCCAAGTAAATAAATGATGAAAATGAAATGTAACATTTTTGAAAATTTATTTTTTAAATAACTTAATCTCTTATGATATTTCAATTCATATTTTATCGTCATAGTGTATTTTTATTAAATATTTACTAATTGATATTTTTTTGTCCTATGTTAAAAATTGCAGGTGTCCCTAACTTATTAGGTCTGAAATTAATACAGCAGCTCATTATTGTTGATTCAAAAGAATTTTACATATAATGAAAATCAAACACAAATTATTTTTCTTAATAGATATTCACACTCATATAAATACAACAAAACCTTACATTATTTCATTAACCCTTTAAGTTTTTCTAACCAATATAACAATATTTATATGATTTTTAATCCATCCAAAAATTACTTCAAACACCCTCTAATAAAAACAATTAATCTTTACCTTTTATTATTTTAGCATTATATTTATATCTAATGGTTATAAAAAAACTGATCCATCTTTTATAACATGACTACTTGATGCACTTCTCTACAATGGAATCCATCTTTTATAACATGACATTTTATTTTTCTTCCAATGCAGGACATCTAAAAAATTATTTTTCTTTCTCGTTATTTTCCTTATATATTTTTTCAATTATCATATATATATATATATATATATATATATATATATATATATTTATAATCCGATCAAGTGGATGTATGTTGAATTTTTGTGGCACATCAAAAAGGATATATAAATAGCACAAAAAAATTATAGTAGATAAATGCATTCTTTTACGAAGGTGGAAGATTTTGTTGGTTGCATATAGAAGTCAATAATATATAAATGCATCTTTTAATGAAGGTGGTAGACTCCATTCGACGGACATGTCAACTACAATCTATACACACCAAGTCAATATTTGTTTCAAGAGTTTTATAGAAGGTGAGACACGATAAGTTTTCAGTTTTATGTTTTCAGATTTTTTTTTTCATTTGTGGTTGCAAGGAACCTTCTTTTCAATCATCATATTATAATTAGTCAATATAGCACGTAGTTTTGATGTTGATTTGTAGTATTGGATGATGATCATTACCTACTATCTATATAATATAAGATGTAAAATTGACAGATTATATCAATTGAAAGTTTCTTGTATTTAAAGCATGAGTGGCGCCACCAACACACTTATTTACATCATTTGACATTTTTTATTCTAACCAACTTTCTCTAATACTACTACTATTAAAAAATTAGAGAAAATGAATTAGAAAGAATATATCATCACCAGAGAAAAAGAGATGGTGTTGGCGTTGCTGCCTTTTTCACAAAGTCGTCAGCAATCAAGTTGGACTTGTCTGAACTTTTACATCCTACGGTAGTAGATGACTTGTATTAAGCATTTTCAATCACATTTGATAAAATAGTTTAATTAGTTGATTATTTAAGAAAAAATCTATTGCATGAAAACTTATGATATAAACATTAATCAATAAGTTTGCTTTGATAAAATTAAGAGGGAAAACTTTTTCTCAAAAAAAAAATGGGGGAAAACTTAACCTTTTAAGTTGTCTCGTTACATACAGTCGGGCTCCAGGGAACGCTTTGCAGTTTGCATATGCCTTAAGGCAAGCAATACGAGGTAACATTTTTCTAAACACACCTTCCATTTTTTACTTGTACACCTCCTTTCACTTATTATTTTTCCAACTATATCCTTTCTTTTTTCTTTTTTCAGGAGTTAATGCACCTGCTTCTTTGTCCCCTGTACTATCTCTTTCGTTCTGAATTATCTCATTGTATTGTTCTTGGTTCAATCTATGTTTTGTCTTCAATGTGGGTTTTGTTGTCGACGATGAGCGATCACACAAATGTCGCCACCACTACCATTGCATGGTCCATTACAGACTCCATCACAAAAAATTTCTCATTGCTTCGGTTCCAACACTTTCACTACCATAGACCTTTTCTATTTTTTGATGTCACCTTCACTGACCACTCATGGGAAAACAACCAAATAATTCGCAATGAAGCCTTTATAGACCACACACATTTTCACTTTGATATTAATCATTTCTGACTCCAGATGTCAATGCTGTGAAGCCTTAGAAACTGGTTGTCCATGCTAGCATTCCATTATTCGCACGGCCGCCAATGAGCCTATTTCAACACTCTCTCGTCCACCGCTTTCAAGCATTTTCCCATTTCATTCCTAAATGTGTATTTTTCATCATGTTGTGTGGGGAGGCTAGGTTAATTCAATTTGTGTTGGTTACGTGAGTTACACCCCCAAATGGAACAATGGAATTACACCAAACAATTTGTCATAAGTTGAAAGGCTAGTTTGAGTTTCATTTGGTGCTTCATCAGGTGATTATAAGAGATGTGGATGTTTAAGTTATTTCTTGTGTTGCGAAGGAGGATGGGGGTGTATTAATTTTATTGAAAAGAAAAAGAAAAGATATGCTTGGAAAAATAAGTAGAAGGGGGTGTCAAATTATAAACGTGAGGTGTGTTAGAAAAGCCTACTCGACAAGCCCAATGCAAATTGGGCTAGTCAATTGTTCGTCCAAGTTAATCTGACTTTGAGCAGTAATTATTCAAAATTATTAATATTTTCTTGTTTATTATATCATTAGATTGCAAAATGTATATTTAATTAACTTGTAAATATTTTATATTAAAATAATATAAATTATTAATTAAAATAGCATCTAGATAAAATTTAAAAACAAAAACTAATAATAGTTAATTATACTCTTGAGGGTGTGTAAATAGTTAATACACCTCTAAATTTGACTTGTAGGGACCTTCCGAATTGGCTACTCATTTTTCTTGTGTAGCCAGCTTCCCCCTATATGTGCCTGGGACTTGCATAAAATCTTTCTCATAATAATTTTTTTTTAAAAATCTCATAATAAAAATGTGCTAAAGAGTTTGTTAAAAAATAGATTGTTGCTACGTGTGATCTCGTTTATTTTCCAAATTAGAGCGTACAAATATAGTATCTAAAAAATTATGTAATAATTAAATGATAATAATATTAAATAGTTATTACAGCAATCAAATAACCTCCTAACTAAATTAGAAGTATCCGTCTTAATATCCCGTTTCCCTTTTGTCACGACGGTCTTTCCGTTGAATTTAATTAGCAGAATACATTGAAGGGAATGTTTGGTAGTTGAGAAATTTTCATTTTCTCATGAATTTTAATTCAGGAACCTTAGTTCTTCAGGTTTGATATCTATTTTTAAGAAACATATTTTCTGAAAATTATCATTTTTGAGAATTATTTTTAACTCAAATTTCGATAAAAAAAAAATATTCCCATGGATGGGGTTGGAATCATACTTTCCCAAGTTTAATTTTTGTTTTACTATAATAAATATATCATTTTATTCTTATTAAATTATTTAGCATTTTTTTTTCATTTTTGCAAAAATATTTTAGTTCTAGTAAAATGTGGTTGCTTTATTTTTATCCTCAAAATGTTTTAGATAACTTTTTGAAGTTTTTAAACAATAAAAAGTGTTTTAATGACGAAAAAAAACATTTTGTAATGACTATAACAAAGAATTTTCTTTTTTAAAGATGAAAACGAAAAAAACCTAATTACAAGAAAAAAAAGTATTAAACCTAATTAAAATTACTGATAAAAATATCATGAAACTTTTTAATTTCTTCAAAAAAATTAAAAATAATTCTCAATAATCAACAAAGTAAATTTTCTTCATTTCAAGAAAACATGATGTTCATACATTAAAAAAAAAAAAATCTCTTCCCTACTACACGTCTCTTTAGTCTAATAAAATTCTTGTAATGGCTGAGCAATATTAGAGGGGGAGGGTAGTGTAAGGAATGAGAAGATTGAGAGGTTGGTTCAGCGGTAACCAAATTGGTCAACAGGGTGAAGATGTGCTTAGCAAATTGGTCCACTAGACGAAACTGTGTATGATATGATTTTCAAGTGAAAGGCCACCAGTATGTGTGTGTGTATATATATATAATTCTGGTACAGCAGACGGAATGGTACACACCCAGTTAGAGAAAGTCAGTAGTTATCCTAGTTTTATGAGATGTGAAACGCCCAACAATAAATTGTACTCATTAGGCCACAAATGTCATGTTGACACTTTTTGGATAGAAAAACAAAGCATTAAAGAAAGTTTTTGGAAAAGAATAAGGTATTGGTTGGTATGCAGTTGTGTGGAACTCTCCCCTTCCTCCATTTCCCACCTTCAAATACACTTCTTTTGACTTATTAATAGATGTCTATTGTTCATGGTTAAGTATTTTTTTTATTAATGTTTGTTTTGATTTGATCACTCATTTACTTGATTTTATGGTTTAAATATGATTCGAAAATGTATTTTAATTGTGAATCAAAGAAAAACACCTAATGAGTATTATTGCTAGGAATAGAGCAAGATCCATTAGTCACCTCTAACTCCTCTTCTTAAAGCAAGTAATTTTGTTAAGCTATGCAAGGAATTGGTAGTTTAGTTAAAGAACTTAGCTCTTCTTATAAGGGATTATGGATTGAGCATTTCTATGAACCGGTGTAAACAAAGAAATGATAAATATTGATTAATAACATGTGTATGCATGAACGGATAGTTTAGTAGAGTTAAACCCGAAGATTCATAATCATTGTTTCGTGTAACGCTTTTTCTGCAATCTAGATCCTTGAGAATCAAAAACTATTTTTATTAGTTTTATTTTCAAGTTTTCATCTTTATTTTGGTTCTTAATAATTGTTATTCAAGTCCGCTTATATTTTGTCTAGTATGTCAAAAGTGTGTAAATTACCAAATATTGTACAAGTCATTCGAGAAAATAATATTTGAACTGTCCATTTTATACTACTTGTGTGATTTGATAAGCTTGTCAAAGATGAAACAATTATGTAAATTAATGATCCACCGGCCAAGTATGGTTACTCGATTCAAGAGATAATGTTAGTTATTCAATTCAAGAGATCATGTTAGTTACTTAATTAAGAGATAAGTAATGTTGAATTATCATCCTCTTTTCCAACTCAATGGTGTATCTATACACATAAAAATTTATAAGTATGTAGATGCAAAGAAATAAGTGGAAGTAAAAGAAAAGATGATGAAATTTAAATAACTAAAATTCAGTGAGAGCGACAATAAAATAAAATAAATTTAAAGAATAAAAATGGAATATTTTGGACAATGATCCCACACCAACCAAATTCTACAATTAATGTTAATGAAAATGCCAAAATGTTGTACTTAATAAATGTAATATCTAAAGTGAAAAGAAAAATGATTATCTAAGACTTTTGAACAAATTAAAGCATTGAAAATCAAAAGGAAAAATGATTAAGGAAAATGATAGATGAGTATAATGTAGAATCATGGAATGAAATTTCAACCTTAAAACTCACCATCAGAACCTACTGGTCCTGCCATTGTCCTTCGTTTGAAATTTCGCTCAATTTGGAACAAGAGGAACTCAAGGTCTCTGACATTACAATTTGAAGTGTTACCTATATGGAAAGTTACTTACTATGTTTTGAAAAAGTGGGGAAAAATTTCTTTCTAATTGAAAGATCAAGTTGCGATGCTCAATCCAAAATCATAGAGATTGTAGTCATTAAGATTGTAAACCAAGAATGTGTGGTGAGCCTATGCGTGGTTACATGAAAAAAAAAATGCAAGAAAATAAGAAAATTTTGGAGTCCAAATAGTAGTGAGATTTTAACAAAGTTTGAAGTTTTAGATAAAATTAATGAAGATCCATAAACAAAAAATGGCAGCAATGTAGAATGAAGATTCATGGAATAAAATTCTAACCTTGAGAACCCAATTGCCCTCGCCATGACCATGCTTGTTTTTCTTTTCTTTGTCATTAATTTTGAAGAAGCCGTAGGAAATCATTGGGGGAAGAATGGATGCAACTTGATTGAAAAAAAAAAAATTACACTTTTGGTCCCCCATTTTAGATCCAATTTTGCATATTTGGTCCCTTACTAATTTAATTCACAAATTGGATCTCCTGTTTTGTAAAATCCTGCAATGTTGGTCCCTAAAACCTTTAATTAGACGTTGACCAACGTTGAGAGACTCTTGAAAAATTTTATCCATATGTGATGAAATTTTTTTACGCTTACCTAATTCCCCTGACCCTAAATGAAAACCCTAAAACAAATGTCAATTAATTTGTAGAAGAAGAATAAATCCTCATCAAATCTCAAACTCAGAGACCATGGATCTCAATACTGCAATATATCCGCAGAAGCCATAATAGGATGGTTCAGATACCCCATATTCAACAGGTTGAAGAAGTTATTATTATTATTATTATTATTAATTGGCTCAACAAAGGTGCTCGATGTTGCTGCTGCTCCAAAACCCACCACAATGGTGGCATTCAACACGTCAACGATCTCAGATAAATGAGAAGGAAAGAAAAAATCAGAAACACAGTGAAGCTTAAAAAAAAAGTCGTAAATCGTGAAATTAAAAGAATAAAAGAAGAAAAAAAAAGGAAAAGAAAAGGACAAGCGTGAAGTGCTTCTCAGATAAACTCTTTGTTTTGATTACTGCATTGGTCTTTCTCTCTCTTTATCTCAATGAGACTCACTTTAGTGAGAGAAAGAAGAGAAGAAAAAAAAACACACAAACAAACACATAGTTGAAAATGGCTCTGCTTGCCCTCTCTTCGCTGTAATGAAGAAACGTTTGTTTTTTCTTCTCCGAAGAAGAAAAATGGCTCTCGGCGACGATGCACAGCACCACTCTCCCTTGTTCCTCGATGCCCTTCTCTGCGAAGAGCGAGAAACCTTCAAAGAAGACTTTGATGAAAACGGTTATGAGCGTGAGACCGAAAACAACGAACCCTCTGTGATAAAGTCGCAATCTTTGCCCTTGGTTTTGCACGATAATGATCTGTTCTGGGAAGACGAAGAGCTCGTGTCGTTAATCGCGAGAGAGGGAGAGACTCATTTGTGTTTTTATGGTGTCGTTGCTAATGGGGCCTTGGAAGGACCTCGTGTTGAGGTTGTGAACTAGATTTCAAAAGTTTGTGGGCACTACTGAGTTGTTGCAGAATCTAGCAGACATGGATATCACATTCAAGGGTTACGGGATTGGCTTAAGGGCTAGGGTTAGGGGGAATTGGGTAAGTGTAAAAAAATTTCACCATAGATGGATAAAATTTTTTAAGAGCCTCTCAGACGTTGACACGTGACAGTCAACGTCTTCAGGGACCACATTAATTTTACAAAATAAAGAGACCCAATTTATAAATTAAATTAGTGGGAGACCAAATACGAAATTAAACCTAAAATAGGAGACCAAAAGTGTAATTTTGTAATAAAAAAAATGACAAATAGAAGAGTAAGAGATAATTACATTTTTTTTAACAACGTGGGAATACGAAAAAGAAGATGGTTCGAGACTTAAGGATAACGGAGACTGAATCAGGAGAGATGCGTTACATTTTTTTATATTTATCATTTATTTATCTATTAAACAATTTTTTAGAGATAATTGAATAAATTAAGCGTGTTTATGTAATTAGTAAGGGATAAAGTAGTTTTAAACAAAAATAAAACCAAAAGGTAGTCATCAAAAGATATTTCCTTTAAATAATAAAAAAATATAGGTATGTGATTATCAATGGATTTTTTAATGTAAATTTAAAAATAAAAAATATTACAACTAATATACATTTCTATTTATGTCAAAGGCAAAAAATATATCTGCTAATTTTTTAATAATTAGTATATTTTATTTTCATAAATAGAAGATAACACTAAACATTTTAACAAATCTTATGAAATATAAATTATCTACTAGAGATTTAAATATTTATTTTAACTAATATTTAATTTCAATAGTAAAAAAAAGACATTTGTATTTTTGCTTTTGAAATATATTAACGATCAAATATATCTCATATATATATATATATATATATATATATTTTATATTTGCTTTATTATTTATTTTCAAAGAAAATAATTATATATAGAAATATTTTTTAACACGTGGTACACACAATAACATGACTTGTGGCCGTGAGTATGCACGGGATACGAAGTAGACTGTAAGATCTATGTTTCAGGAACAAAGTGCAGATGTTATATATTTATGAAATGGTTTATTTTTATTTATGTTACATTGCAACATGAGAATGTATAGGCTAAGTGTCCGCCAATAGGTATAGAAGGTTTATTACTCAAGACTTGCCAAAGTCCTGCCCATTAAATTGTAGAAACAAGGCATGTCACTACTTATTTTAAGAAAGTCTCCCATAAGGGAAAGGGAGAAAGGATACAACGAAAGCAACTACTTTAGTTGTTCAGTACTTCTCTATTTCCTGTGGTTCCACGCACTTTCTCTATCTGTAAGATCTACTTTCTCTATTTCCTGTGGTTCCACGCACATTCAAGAATTCCACGCACATTCAAGAATCAAACCCTAGTTTAGTTTCTTTTAACGATTAACCCTCTCTATCTTTTTTTCACTGTAGACGTTTTCAAATTTGAAGTCAAACACGTCCAATCGTCGTCTTTGTGATTAATTCCCATATTGTTTCCACGGCAGCTTTTTCTAGCAGTAAGCTTCGCGATCTATGAATTCTTTTTGTTTCATACCTAGATCTTCTTGTTTATTCAAGAATGCCCGCAGATTGGGTTATACGTTTTCTTGTCCTTACCTATTATCTTTTACACAAGGTCGATGGAACCATGAAAGATGGGGTGGATTTGATTCCAATATCAAGCCGCAATTCAAAGCCTCCAGGTGTTGAATTGTGGGCAGTTCTTGATGTCCCTGACATTAGGTTGGCGCTTCTTGGAAAAATTTAAGCCATTCACTATCAGGTCTCTTTTGTGCTTCAATCAACTTCCTGGAGTCTTCTACCACTTATTCTGCTCCTGAATTGGCATTTCAATCAGCTTTGGGCAGTTTAAGATATGGTACACTGCCACGTGAAATCGAAAAAGTGTGGGTGCCTCTACCAGATGAAATTCTATAATCATTTGCAAAATTTTGGTATACAAGATTGGCCCTGTCCCTGAAATCGGAAAGTGTGGTTGCCTCTATGAGATGAAATTCTATATTCATCATCTGCAAAATTTCGATATGCAAGAAAGATCCTGTCCCTGGAATCGAAAAAATGTGATTACCTCTATGAGATGAAATTCTATATTCATCATCTGCAAAATTTCGATATGCAAGAATGATCCTGTCCCTGAAATCGGAAAAATGTGATTGCCTCTATGAGATGAAATTCTATATTCATCATCTGCAAAATTTCAGTATAAAAGAATGACCCTGACCCTGAAATTGAAAAAGTGTGGTTGCCTCTATGAGATGAAATTTTATATTCATTATTTGCAAAAATTTCGGTATATAAGAATGACCCTGTCCCTGAAATCGGAAAAGTGTGGTTGCTTGCCTCTATGAGATGAAATTCTATATTCATCATTTGCGAAATTTCTGTATACAAGAATGGCCCTATCCCTGAAATTGGAAAAGTGTGGTTGCCTCAATGAGATGAAATTCTATATTCATCATCTACAAAATTTCGGTATACAAGAATGACCTTGACCCTGAAATAAAAAAAGTGTGGTTGCTTCTATGAGATGAAATTCTATATTCTTTATCTATAAATTTTCAGTATATAAGAATGACCTTGTCCCTGAATTCAGAAAAGTGTGGTCGCCTCTATGAGATGAAATTCTATATTTATTATTTGCAAAATTTTGGTATACAAGAATGGCCCTGTCCCTGAAATCGGAAAAGTGTGGTTGCCTCTATGAGATGAAATTTTATATGCATCATTTGCAAAATTTTGGTATACAAGAATGACCCTAACCTTGAAGTCGAAAAAGTGTGGTTGCCTCTGAGATGATTTCTTTATTCATCATTTGCATAATTGGGGTATTCGAACCCTATATACGAATGACCCTGGCCCTGTAATGAGAAAAATGTGGTTGCCTCTATGAGATGAATTCTTTATTCATCATCTGCAAATTTTTGGTATATAAGAATGACATAAACCCTGAAATTGAAAAACTGTGGTTACTTCTGAGTTGGATTCTTCATTCATTATCTGCAAAATTTGGGTATATAAACCCTTTAAGGTTGACCCTAACCATGTAATAGAAAAGTGTGGTTGCCTCTATGAGATGAATTGTTTATCCATTCATTTGCATAATATATAAATCCTAAGATGAATTCTTTATTCTTAATGAGAAAAATAAGGGTATATAAACCCTATAAGGTTGACCCTGAAAACAGAAAAGTGCGGTTGCCATTATGAGCCTAATTCATCTGAAAAATTGGAGTATCTATAAGGTTGACTCTGACCCTCTAAACATAAATTTTTTTATTGCCTTTATGAGATGGATTCCTTATTGACTTAAAAATTAGGGTATATAATGATGACCCTGACCTTGAATTTGGAAAAGTGTAGTTGTCCCTTGGAGATGGATTCTTTGTTTTAAAAAGAGATGTTAATTTTTAGCCTCAATGACCCTAAACCAAGCTGCATGTTTAAATCTTTGTTGCATGACATAAAATCAAGAGGCATGTTTAAAGGTATATAAACCCTTTAAGGTTGACCCTGATTCTGAAATCGAAAAAGTACAGTTGCCTTGCCTCTATGATAGATTCTTTATTCATCTGAAGTGTATAGACCCTATAAGATGACCCTGGCCCTAAATATATAAGATGAACCTGGCTCTAAAAATGAAAAAGTGCAGCTTTCTGTATGAGATAGATTCATTATTCATCATTGAGATATATTAATTTTGGCCTATGACCCTAAATCAAGCTTCATGTTTAAATCTTTATTGCAATTTAAAATCTGGATAGAATGCTTTCATGACCCTAATGAAAACTACAATATAAACTGTATTATTGATGTCTCCTGGATGGTAGGTATGATATGATGGCCCTGAATGCATTTTTTATATGAATGAAAATCAGTGTAAAAATTCAGTTGTTATGCACCCCAGATGGAATTACCAAATTGCGGATTTGGGTTTGATTCTCTTGTTATTACTTGAATAATTGGATGTGGCAAAGGTATGAGACATTGCGTTTGATATACTTAGTTTGCTGGAACTTCAAAATAAATTGTACTTGTGACCTTGCACTTTTATCGTCAAAATCATGAATAGTGGTTCTTGAAAGGGTATATTCTTTGAATTTGATGTAGACTACCTCAAAGACTCCTTCCTTGAATCTTGAATGATGACAATTTCCAGAACTATGGGATTTGTGAAAACTTTGTTTATTGTGACTTACGAATGTACCAAGAATCTTACAGTTTTATGATCATAATTATTGTATTACTGTATGGAATTTGATGTGGTGGTGGCTCTTAAAACATAATTCAATTGTTGTTCTAACTCTCGGAACTTTCCTACTAGTTCACTATAGATTTTGCATTTCAAGTTGCACATATAGAGAAACCTTCACTTGCAGACACTTTTAGGCATCAGATTTTTTCCACTCGTTATTACAATTTATACATGAGTTATACTTGGATATTAATTATGATTAGCTAAAACTTTCTTTAGCCTTTAGAAGACATTTGGTAGAGGATAAATATTTATTTTCCAGGAATCATAGGTCGATAGACTTAGTTTCCCATGTTTGATATTTATTTTAAAAAAATAAAATTCCTAGGAAAATTTCATTTTTGATAGTTCTATGGAAGTTAAACGAAACATTGATGTTTTACTTCTCTGTGTTTTTCATTTTTTTATGTATGCCATTCGGGTTTTTGTCAGGGATATTTTCTTCTATTGCATTTTATCCCAAATAAAAATATGTCGTGGAAGGAAATTATTTGTGGTTCTAACATCTTATATATTACTATTATTATTCACAACAAGAACAAAAGCCTTTTACCCACAATAAAGTTTGTAAGGAAGTCCTTTTTGTGACATCGAATACTTATGGGCATTCTGGGTTTCACTATTTCTATAGTTATAGTCTGGTTTTCATTGCTTACACTTTATTCGTACGATTTTGTGCTTTTGCTCTGGATTGAAGCAGCAACAGTATATAATTTTGTTGCATTCTGATTGCTTATAAATTTTTTTCCTTAATATACTAAGTAACATGTGGATTAGTGTTTAATGGACAGGTTCAGAAGTATCATATTAAAGAAATGGAGTTATCTTTTACCCAGGGTCGATGGAACTATGAAAGATGGGGTGGATTTGATTCAATATCATGCCGCAATGCAAAGCCTCCAGGAGTTGAATTGTGGGCAGTTTTTGATGTCCCTCTACATTAGGTTGGTGCTTCATGGAAAAATTTAAGCCATTCACTATCAGGTCTCTTGTGCTTCAGTCAACTTCCTGGAGTCTTCTACCACTTATTCTGCTCCTGAATTAGCATTTCAATCAGCTTTGGGCAGTTTAAGATATGGTACACTGCCATGTGAAATAAAAAAAGTCTAGGTGCCTCTACCAGATGAAATTCTATAATCATTTGCAAAATTTTGGTATACAAGATTGGCCTTGTCCCTGAAATGGGATCGTTTGTTTGCCTCTATGAGATGAAATTATATATTCATCATCTGCAAAATTTCGGTATGCAAGAATGATCCTGCCCCTTAAATTGGAAAATGTGGTTGCCTCTATGAGATGAAATTCTATATTCATCATCTGCAAAATTTGGGTATACAATAATGACCCTGACCCTGAAATCAAAAAAGTGTGGTTGCCTCTATGAGATGAAATTATACATTCATCATCTGCTAAATTTCAGTATATAAGAATGACCATGTCCCTGAAATCGAAAAAGTGTGGTTGCTTGCCTCTATGAGATGAAATTCTATATTCATCATTTGCAAAATTTCGGTATACAAGAATGGCCCTATCCCTAAAATTGGGAAAGTGTGGTTGCCTCTATAAGATGAATTTCTATATTCTTTATCTGTAAATTTTCAGTATATAAGAATGACCTTGGCCCTGAATTAAGAAAAGTGTGGTCGCCTCTATGAGATGAAATTCTATATTCATTATTTGGAAAATTTTGGTATACAAGAATGGCCTTGTCCCTGAAATCGGAAAAGTGTGGTTGCCTCTATGAGATGAAATTTTATATGTATCATTTGCAAAATTTTGGTATACAAGAGTGACCCTGAACTTGAAGTCGAAAAAGTGTGGTTGTCTTAGATGATTTCTTTATTCATCATTTGCAAAATTGGGGTATTCGAACCCTATATAAGAGTTACCCTGGCCCTGTAATGAGAAAAGTGTGCTTGCCTCTATGAGATGAATTCTTTATTCATCATCTGCAAATTTTTGGTACATAAGAATGACCTAAACCCTGAAATTGAAAAATTGTGGTTGCTTCTGAGTTGGATTCTTCATTCATCATCTACAAAATCTGGGTATATAAATCCTTTAAGGTTGACCCTAACCTTGTAATAGAAAAGTGTGGTTGCCTCTATGAGATGAATTCTTTATTCATTCATCTGCATAATTTGGGTATATAAATCCTACAAGGTTGACGTTGACCCTGTAATCGAAAAAGTGTTGTTGCCTCTATGAGATGAATTCTTTATTCATTCGTCTGCATAGTTTGGGTATATAAATCCTACAAAGTTGACCTTGAACCTGTAATCTAAAAAGTGTTGTTGCCTCTATGAGATGGATTCTTCATTCATCATGAACAAAATTAGGGCCCTGATCCTATAAAAGGAAAATTGTGGTTGCCTTTATGAGATGAATTATTTATTCATCATGAGCAAAATTAGGGTATATAAAGTCTATAAGGTTGACCCTGACCATTTAATGGAAAAGTGTGGTTGCCTCTGCGAGATGAATTCTTTATTCATTCATCTGCATAATATATAAATCCTAAGAGGAATTCTTTATTCATCATGAGCAAAATTAGGATATATAAACCCTATAAGTTTGATCCTGACCATGAAACGAATAAGTGCATATGTGATGGATTCTTTATACATCGTCTGAAAATTAGGGTATATAAATCTCATAAGGCTGACCCTGAAAACGGAAAAGTGCGGTTGCCACTATGAGCTGAATTCATCTGAAAAATTGGAGTATCTATAAGGTTGACTCTGACCCCCTAAAGAGAATTTTTGGTTGCCTTTATGAGATGGATTCTTTATTCACTTTAAAATTAGGGTATATAATGATGACCCTGACCTTGAATTCAGAAAAGTGTAGTTGTCCCTTGGAGATGGATTCTTTGTTTTAAAAAAAGATGTTAATTTTGAGCCCCAATGACCTGAAACCAAGTTGCATGTTTAAATCTTTGTTGCATGACTTCAAATCAAAAGGCATGTTTTAAGGTATATAAACCCTTTAAGGTTGACCTTGATTCTGAAATCGAAAAAGTACAGTTGCCTCTATGATGGATCCTTTATTCATCTGAAGTGTACAGGCCCTATAACATGATCCTTGCCCTAAAAATGGAAAAGTCAGCTGTCTGTATGAGAGAGATTCTTTATTCATCATTGAGATATATTGATTTTGGCCTTAATGACCCTAAATCAAGCTTCATGATTAAATTTTTATTGTGAGATTTTAAATCTGGATACAATGCTTTCCTGACCTAATGAAAACTACAATATAAATTGTATTATTGATGTCACCTAGATGGTAGGTATGATATAATGGCCCTGAATGCATTTTTTATATGAATGAAAATCAGTGTAAAAATTCTGTTGTTATGCACCCCAGATGGAATTACCAAATTGCGAATTTGGGTTTGATTCTCTTGTGATTACTTGAATAATTAGATGTGGCAAAGGTATGAGACATTGCATTTGATATACTTAGTTTGCTGGAACTTCAAAATAAATTGTACTTGTGACCTTGCACTTTTATTGTCAAAATCATGAATAGTGGTTCTTGAAAGTGTATATTCTTTGAATTTGATGTAGACTACCTTAAAGACTCCTTCCTTGAATCTTGAATCTTGAATGATGACAATTTCCAGAACTATGAGATTTGTGAAAACTTTGTTTATTGTGACTTACAAATGTACCAACTATCTTGCAGTTTTTTTATCATAATTGTTGTATTACTGTATGGAATTTGATGTGGTGGTGGCTCTTAAAACATAATTCAACTGTTGTTCTAACTCTCGGAACTTTCCTACTAGTTCACAACAGCTTTCGCATTTCAAGTCGCACATATAGAGAAACCTTCACTTGCAGACACTTTTAGGCGTCAGATTTTTTCCACTCGTTATTACAATTTATACATGAGTTATACTTGGATATTAATTATGATTAGCTCAAACTTTCTTTACCCTCGGAAGGCATTTGTTAGAGGATAAATATTTATTTTCCAGGAATCATAGGTCGATAGACTTAGTTTCCCATGTTTGATATCTATTTTAAAAGAAATAAAATTCCTAGGAAAATTCCATGTTTGATAGTTCTATGGAAGTTAAACGAAACATTGATATTTTAGTTCTCTGTGCTTTTCATTTTTTATGGATGCCATTCAGGTTTTTGTCAGGGATATTTACCTTCTATTGCATTTTATGCCAAATAAAAATATGTCATGGAAGGAAATTATTTGTGGTTCTGATATCTTATATATGATTCACAATAAGAAAAGCCTTTTACCCACAATAAAGTTTGTAAGGAAGTCCTTTTTGTGATGTCGAATACTTATGGGCCTTCTGGGTTTCACTATTTCTATTGTTATAGTCTAGTTTTCATTGCTTACACATAATTTTTTCTTACGTTTTTGTGCTTTTACTCTGGCTTGTAGCAGCAACGGTATATAATTTGTCGCATTCTGATTGCTTATAATATTTTTTTCCTGAATATACTAAGTAACATGTGGATTGGTGTTTAATGGACAGGTTCAGAAGTATCATATTAAAGCAATGGAGTTATCTTTTACGCAAGGTCGATGGAACTATGATAGATGGGGTGGATTTGATTCAATATCAAGCTGCAATGCAAAGCTTCCAGGTGTTGAATTGTGGGCAGTTCTTGATTTCCCTGTACATTAGGTTGGCGCATCTTGGAAAAATTTAAGCCATTCATTATCGGGTCTCTTTTGTGCTTCAATCAACTTCGTGGAGTCTTCTACCACTTATTCTGCTCCTGAATTGACATTTCAATCAGCTTTGGGCAGTTTAAGATATGGTACACTGCCACGTGATGCTGTGTGCACTGAGAATCTTACCCCTTGGTTGAAACTCCTTCCTTGTTGAGATAAAGCTGGACTGTCTTCCTTATTGGAGAGACCATCTATTTACAGAAGCTTTTACCACTCTCAGCGGTTGCACTTGACAATGTCCACAGATCATTCAGATGGGTCAAGATCAGGAATTAATCTAGAACAAACAGTTACAGTTGTACTCCAGCCTAATGAACAGAAAGCAGGTATGAACCATGTCAGTGAAAGAAAGATACAATACAACCAAGCTGGTCCCTGAGTTCTATATTTGGAAGAAAAATCAGTGGAAGATGTTTTCTTGCCAAGTTGAGTAATGTTTAACTTCATGCTGAGAGAGGTCTAGTCTCTCAACTTGATAATCTCTAGAAGAATACTGCTAAATTTGTTGTTAATGACACAGGTACTGAGGATTTTAGAAGGAATGCTGGCTTTGAATTATCTGTTACTCCCAAAAGGGTGCATGCAGAAATGGAAACGAGCTCCTCAATTCTGTATGAATATCCAATCAAAGAATACATGGAGACTGAACAATTTGATTTAGGCCTAACGTGGAAGCATCCAATTGCTTGGTCTAGCCCACATGCACCTTTATATGCCAGTAGATTTTCGATGGGAAGTGGGAATGAAAGGGGTGCTATTGCAATATCCTTGAAATCGATCCAGGGACTTGTTGCAATCAATAACGTTATAGAAAGGTGTAAGTTGCAAGCTAATGTTCTCCAAATTGTGCCTTGGTATGTTAAGGTATATTATCATACTTTGCAATTAGTAGTTGATGAAAGGCCTCAAGCACTCACAGATTTTGTTGAGAGAATGCGTGTTTCGCCTTCCGAAGACAAAGTATCACCCGGGGTGATGGAGATGGTTCTCCAATTTCCTTGTGAAATGAAGTCAGCTGTATTGAGTATAGTGTTTGATAAGGTTTGATCAAATTTTTACTTTCCATTTGTACTTTAGTAGTTCTTTTTCCTCTCAATGTTTGCCTCACTTTTTTTTGTTGGCATTGAACTGTGTAAGTTAATGTTTGTAAACAACCTCAGAAATCTTAATAAGTAACTTATTGTATTATATGAATGTAGGACTGGTGTTGATATCATGTGAAAGTAGGAGGAATCATATGAAATATCAATTTGATTTATATTTATAACTTAAGTAGTGATGGAAGTGAGTGAGCCAGGCCAAACTCTGGCCCTGCTTGAGTAAAGGTGAACTGCCCATTTAGCTCATAGGCTTCCCTTAAATTGGCCAGGACAGTAAAATTTAAGCCTGTTTAACCCTTCCTCTTTTAGGCTGCTATGCTCATATGGGCCTTGTTGACCCATTTATAACATACAGCTAAGTACATGTCACCATGGCATAAAAAGTTGATAGTAATGTGGTATCGGGAGCCTTATGTGATATGCTCACTTTAGATTATTTTAGGATGGATGAATAGGAAATTGGTTTGTTTTTCATATCAAATTGGATTTTGACCTGCTTTTGTTTGTCTGCATAGGGCTTCTTACACATTGATGAATACCCTCCAGATGTTAATCAAGGATTTGACATTCCATCAGCAATAATAAGCTTTCCTGACTTCCATGCTAGTTTGTAATTTTCTGATAAATCTCGAAGCAAGTCACCACTGTTGTCTAAGTTACAGGTTATTTGAATCTCCACTCTTTCTGCTTATAACACGTATACATATAGTATTCCTTAGTCATGCCTCTAACTATCTGGATTTGTAATGCAGGAAAAGAGTCCTGTTCTCTCTTACACAGAACTTTTACTTGTACCCTTGTCCCTTGATGACTTCTGATTTCAGTATGCCATACAATGTCATCACAATTACATGCACAATTTTTGCTTTGTATTTTGGATCATTGCTAAATGTTCTCCGGAGAGGAGGAAAGACTTTTGAAAAACAAAGGTAAACCTTAGCTCTTGTAGCATTTGCATCCTGGGACACAAGTAATGAAGTAATTCAATTTCGTACAACAATGAGTAATCCCCAAGCATGGCGATTTTGTAATTAACAAAGCATTCTTACCTTAATAGCCATAAAAAAGAAAGCATTCACTTTGTTCTCTCTCTGCATTAGTTTTCCAGATTGTTGCCTAATACCTTCACTGAAATTAATGATCGAATGCACTTATCACAAACTAGACATGAAAAATTCATTAGCAAATTAAATAGTCTACATGATTTTTTTGTGTTATGGTGGTCCTCGTATATGAATGTCTTTGTGTTGCTAAAGTATATTAATAGAAACATCGTATCTTATCAGAAAGGATAAGAGATTTAAACTTGTAGAACTTTGAGTGTTTGGACTTCCCAATGCCCAAAGGCCCCAGTTCTCTCACAAATGACAAGATTAGTAGGCAACATGCCTTATTTGTTAAACCAACTTACCTCACTTACTAATGGGTATCCATCATATATAGATTTAAGTCTGGTGTGGAGGATTTAATCTAAATTTTGATCTGTAAGAGTAACATGTACTTTTATATCATAAATTTTAATTGTTTACAGGCCTAGTGTTATGTATTTTAGCCACTGCATTCCCTCTCATTCTTTTGTTTAATTATTCTTATTCAGCTGCTAACGTCTTGTGTTCTTCTACCTGTAGATGCAAACAAAGCAGTGTTCCTTCACCGAGTGCTATCTAAACTATATCTGCCAAGCTTAGAGGCAGACCGTTGGAATCAAGTCTGCCGTCTCCCTCATCATCGTCCTTTGTTAGTCCAAAATTGATTCTTAGAGTACTACTGGTTGCAGGAATTTGCCGTTACATGGCAATACTATTCACAATGATATCTTCCAACTAAGTAGTTTTACTTGTACTATAGTCTAATTGCATGTATTTTCATGTATAATACAAACCTTCCACTGCACAATGTGCCTTTACTTTCTGTTAATATATCATCTTGGTATTCTTATTCCACTTTTTATAGTGGGTTCATGATATTAGCTTTATAATTTATGTATGCATGGTTTAAAACTGTTTTTCAGGATGGTAGCACAACACTAAAGAGTTGATTTAGTTAAGAAGAGCTTACTATCATAGAAGTTGAATATCCAATGACTGAAAGTGTGAGTACGTAAGCCTATTTGGCCTTCTAAAATCAAGTGCTTGCTCAGTCCTTCGAATACTAGAATACAAAGTATGCTTATTCTCTAGCTTTCCTTGAATTTTCTTTATTTTGTACAAGTATATAGTTTTTCCTGTCTACTAGTTTTTTATAGTTTGATATTTAAAATACTCTCAGTTTCCTTGGATTTTCTTTATTTTGTACAAACTTCCTGTAACAAGCTCTTTTTGGGAAAATTTATGCAAGTTTTCAAAATAAAGGGGGGGGGTTTTGTGAAGTAATGGCATAAATTCAAAGGAGTTGGGACTTAGGAGTAAACTATGAGTAATTTGTAGAAATTAGTTTTAGAGCATTCTAATATAAAACGTTTCTTATTAGCATGTAAATGTCCAGGTCCTTTTAACATACAACATTTGCTAGTTTGTGTTAGAAGTCTTTGTATCACTTATGTCTTTGCCAAAATCATATATCTTTAATTATGGAGGCTTTTGGAGACAGTTTTGAATCTCCACTAGCACATTTCTTCCTTCATCTTTTCTTTATATTTTTCCTCTTTCCTTTTTTCTCTCAAGTTTCTCAATTTTTTCCCTTTTCAACTTCTTCAGCAAGCATCCTGTCTCTGCCCCCTCTTCTCTATGCCAACATCCTGTCTCTGCCCCCTCTTCTCTATGCCAACATGTTATGTGCTAGGTGAAGAAACAACCTTTCCTTCAGCTCTTGCATTTCACATACATCTGGCACCAGATACAATCATACAACTTCTCCTATGGATATTGTGCCTTTTTTTTTCCTGCAGGTTTAAAGATACCCCATCTATACAGTTGGAATATCGAACACCTCTAGTTGAGCATTCTAATCTCTGCAGTGAAATACTGGTAAAAATTGTTTTTATTCATAAATTTCTACTCAATTTGGTTGCTCAGTTCACATTTTAAGAAGTGATAATGTTATGTAGTCTTAATTTAGCTATACACAATAATATTTGTAAGGAACAATTATTCTTGATTTGTTTTTTTAAAAGTTTAATTAATTGAATATTATTTTAAGTATATAATGTTTTGTTTATCTATTTTTATCTTCGTATATTTTATTTCAATATAGTCACTCAGAGAGAATTGGAGTAGTTTTTAAAGAATCATTGAGGCCATTTGCATCAATTGTGAATAAAGGTTGCATGTTAAATAGATCAATTTGATTGATGAATTTGATTCATATTATATTTATTAGTTCTTATGGCAATTGAAATTCTATATTCATCATCTTCAAAATTTTGATATACAAGAATGATCTGTCCTTGAAATCGGAAAATGTGGTTGCTGCTATGAGATGAAATTTTATATTCATCATTTGCGAAATTTCAATATATTAAAATGACCTTGCCCATGAAATCGAAAAAGTGTGATTGCCTCTACGAGATGAAATTCTATAATCATTTGCAAAATTTTGGTATACAAGAATGGCCCTGTCCCTGAAATCAGAAAGTGTGGTTGCCTCTATGAGATGAAATTCTATATTCATCATCTGAAAAATTTTGGTATGCAAGAATGATCCTGTCCTTGAAATCAGAAATATATGGTTGCCTCTATCAGATGAAATTCTATATTCATCATCTGGTAAATTTCGGTATACAAGAATGTTCTTGACCTTGACCCTGAAATCGAAAAAGTGTGGTTGCCTCTATGAGATGGAATTCCATATTTATCATTTGCAAAATTTTGGTATATAAGAATGGCTCTATCCCTGAAATCGGAAAAGTGTGGTTGCTTGTCTTTGAGATGAAATTCTATATTCATCATTTGCAAGATTTCGATATACAAGAATGGCCCTATCCTTGGAATTGGAAATGTGTGGTTGCCTCTATGAAATGAAATTCTATATTCATCATCTGCAAAATTTTGATATACAAGAATGACCCTGACCCTGAAATCGAAAAACTGTGGTTATGTTGAATAAACTGAGAAAGAGAGAAAAAAGAGAAAACTTATAGAATAGGAAAGCTGATTTTATTGATCATCGAAAGTTGATTATAGAAGGTTACAAAAAGAGGTATATATAGACCTCTATTATGTTATTCTAACTGATTGTAACCAACCCTAACAGATTCTAACCAACTCTAACAAAGTACAACTTTGAATATTAAGGAGGTGCAATTAGTCAAAACTAACTGCCGTTACCACTATATTATGATAACTTATCACTAGATGGGTGCTGTTAGCAAAATCTAACATCTCTTACAATTAATTTACAAAACTGTTTTCACAGTTGATTGACAACATACTCCAATACCCCCCCCCCCCCTCAAACTCAAGGGGGGGATTTTTGAGGAGAAACACTCTTCACATTGAGTGTGGCTCGACAAACTTCAAATCGTGATGTAGAGGCTTGGTGAGAATATCAACCCACTGATCTGGAGCTAAAACATGGACAATAGTAAGTTGTTTGGCTTGAATCTTCTCTCTTATAAAAAAGACATTAATTTTCATGTGTTTGGTATGACTCTGAAAAACTGGATTGGGTGCAATAGAAATTGCACTCTGAGAATCACAAAAAATAACATGAGTGGTGAATGATACTTGCAATTTTGTTAGCAGAGTATGAATCCAAGTTAATTTAGTGGAAATCTGAACTATATTGCAATACTCTTGTACTAGACCTGGCAATGACTTTTTGCTTTCGAGATCACTAAGAAATTAATTTGGAACAAGAAAAATAGCAGTCCCTGAGGTAGAGTGTCTGTCATCCACATTAGATGCCCAATCAACATCACAGAAAGCTTGAATAATTAAGGGCTTTGTAACAGATGTAGGTTGAAGAAGCAAACCATGAAACAAAGTGCCCTTTAGATACCTTAATATCCTTTTTGCCACTGTCCAATGAGAATCCAAAGGAGCAGCCATAAATTGGCAAACTTTGTTGACAACAAAACTAATCTCAGGTCTAGTAAGGGTAGCATACTGTATTGCACCAACTACAGACCTATATAAGGTTGGATCATGAAAGGCATTAACACCATGTTAAAACAACTTGCAGTTGGATACCATTGGAGAAGAAATAGAGTGAGCTTTAACCATATTAGTGTTGTGAAATCTCTAATGTATTTGCTCTGAGTCATAAGGATAGAATTGTTGAGAAGATACTTAATTTCCAGACCCAGGAAATAATCTAGATAACCAAGCTGTTTGAGTGAAAAAGCAGTGTTAAACTTGTATGTAAGTTGTTGTATTAGTGAAGTTGAACTACCTGTTAGAATAATATCATCTACATAGACCAAGAGATAAACAACATGTATTTGTTGGAAAAAAATGAATAAAGATGAATCACATTTGCTCCGAATAAAACCAAACTACAATAGAGTAGATTGTAGTCTGTCAAACCACTGTCTTGGAGTTTGTTTTAAGCCATAAATGATTTTGTTGAGTTTGCAGACCAATGACTTATCTGTAACTTCAAAACCAAGAGGCCGAGTCATGAAAATAGTTTCTTCAAGTGACCCATTCAGAAAAGCATTATTTACATCAAGTTGAAATAATTTCCACCCATGAGACAAAGCCAGAGTAAGGATGATCCGAATAGTAACAGGTTTGATCACATGATAAAAGGTTTCATGAAAATCAAAACCATGAACTCAATGAAATTCCTTGGCTACCAACCGAGCTTTAAACCTGTTAATGAAACCATCAACATTTTCCTTTACCCTTAAAACCCATTTACAACCAATAGCTTGCCTATTAGGAGCTAATGGTACCAAGTCCCAAGTTCTGTTCTTTAGCAAGGCATTATACTCTTGTTGCATAGCAGTAAGTCGATCTGTATTTGCCAAAGCTTGTTTTATAGTTTTAGACTCAAAATGAGTAAGAAACATAGAAGGATGTAACCTAGGGTTGTGAATACCAGACTTAGACCTTGTTTGCATAGGATAAGTATTAACTGGTACAAAATTTGGTATAGAAATAAATTCTGAAGAAGATGAAGCAAGGGTAGTAGACTCTGAATTGACAAGCTGAATAGAGGTAGATACAATGGAAGTATAATTTTGAGGTACAAACACAATGGTGCTAGGAGATTCAGTTTATAAATGAGAAAACCTAGGAGGAACAAGGGGAACATAAGTTGTACAAGACACTTGAGATGTTTGAGGAATGGAAGAGACAAAGGGTGGAGAAAGATTTGGATTGAGACTAAAGTAGGAATCAAAGTTAGTGATTGAACTGGTAGAAGTGGGAAACAAATCAAAATAGGGAAACCTTAATTCATTGAACAAAACATCTTTAGAAATGTACACTCTACTAGAAGAAGATAAGCATTTGTAACCCATGTGGGAAGAAGAATACCCTAGGAATGAACATTCTTGAGAACGAAAATTCAGTTTATGTGTGTGACATGGTCCAATAAAGGAAAACAGACATGCCCAAAAGTTTTAAGAAAATGATAATTAGGTTCCTTTTTAAACAAGGTAGCAAAGGGAGTGGCAAATTTTAGAGAAGTATTGGGAAAACTGTTAATGAGATAAACAGATGTAGCAAAAGCATAATCCCAAAATTTCAAAGGTAAAGATGATGATGCAACAATGTTAAGACCCAAATCAATTATATGTCTATGCTTTCTCTTAACCACACCATTTTGATGATGAGTGTGAGGACAAGTAAGTCTGTGAGAGATGCCAAAGTGGGTGAATTGTTTAATATTCGGTGAGTCTCCAATCACATGAAAACTGGCTCTAGAATCTAGAATCCAGGTGGTACTAACTTTCCCATCCCTTGAGAGGTTGAACTAGTGAGCATGACACTTGGTTGACTATGACTTGGACCAGGATTGTTAGAATTCGGATTAACCCAGGTATTGGAGATTCTGACTGAACCAGTAGAGTATAGGATAGGTTGTAATGTAGTGGGATCAATGAGTTAAATATTCAAAAGGATGGAAGGTCACATTAGATCGAAAATGGCAAAGATTAGTCGTGTGCCCAAATTTAGACAGATTTGACATTAAAAATTTGCAAATCGTCCACCACCAAGATCACTGCCAGAGCCACCGTCACCACGGCTCGCGCCACAGTTCGTAAAGGCACCACGACCATACGCACCGCAAGAACCACCACAATCACCACTTTTATAGGCGTTTGGATACAAACAACCTTGTGTGTGGTTTATCAAGGTAGAGTTCATCACCTGTGCCTCTTTGTATCAAATTTAGAGAACCGATGGAACAAAGAGAACGAGAGAAAACATTGAGAACAAAAAAAGGAAAAATTGAATGCAAGTAGGTCTCGTTAGAGCATTATACTCCTCCTACATAGCTGCAAACCATTCTGAACTTTCTAGGGCCTGCTTTACACTTTTAGGTTCAGAATGAGTAAGATATAATGAAGGATGCAACCTAGGATTGTGTATTCCATATTTAGACTTAATTTGCATAGGATGAGTGTTAATGAGAATTAGAGTTGATGAAGACACAGATTCACTATGAGACAGTATTTGATGATTGAGGGTGAGTGGGAGAGGGTACAGTTGGTATAGATTCACTAGATGACACTACATTGGATGATTGGGGATGAGGGGAGGTGGATTTAGAAGAGGTTTGATTTAAGGCAATAGCAAATAGACCAGAAGGAGCTGAAAGGGAATTGGAGGAAGACATTTGAGAAAGTAAAGGAGTAGAGGCTGAAACAGGAAGAGATAGATCAAGATTGAGGCTGAAATAGGAAGTAATATTCTGTGTTGAACTGGAGGAAGAGGAAAACAAATCTAAATATGGAAACCTCAACTCATTAAACAAAACATCATTAGAAATATAAATTCTATCAGTTGAAGACAAACATTTGTAACCTTTATTTGAAGATGAGTACCCCGAGAAAACACGTTCTTGAGACCCGAAATCTAGTTTATGAGTATGATAGGGTTTTTTTATTTAAAGTTTAAATAATATATCAATAAAAATACATAAAAGTTACATATTTGTTAAACTAATAATGAGACGATGTCCCAAAATGAGTTCTTTTAGGTATGCAATTGAGTCTCTCATCTTGTTGGATTGAATTTGTCTTTGTTTGTTGTCCTCTTGGTCTACGTCCTCTACTTCCTCTTGTTCTAGAATGCTCACGTGTAATTGTTTGTTGTTGTTGAAGAACATGATGATCACCGTTGTCATCATCACCATTACCATCATCTTCGTTATCGTTGTTATTGTTGTTATCCCCATCCTCGTGACTCATGTCACTAAAAAAATTGATTATATTTAAATAAAAATTACATATTTGTTAAACGAATAATGTGAAGATGTCCCAAAATGAGTTCTTTTAGATATGTGTCTAGATCTTAATGGATTGGATTTGTCTGTATTTGTTGTCCTCTTGGTCTATAGCCTCAACCTCCTCTTGTTCTAGGATGTTCACGTGTAATTGTCTGCTATTGTTCAGAAACATGATGACCACCGTTGTCATCACCATCACCATCATCTTCATCATCATTGTTATTCTTGTTATCCCCATCTCCGTACTCGTCTTTGTGACTCATATCACTAATTTAATGTCTTTCAATTTTTTATGTATTTTTATTGATAGATTATTTAAACTTTAAATAAAAAACATTTAAAGTAAACTATATATATATATATATATATATATATATATATAACATGTTTTAAATGATAAATAATGAAATTAAAATAATAACATATCAAATAAAATTACAACAAATATACTAATAAAATCAACTTAATATTATTTATTATATATTTAAATTTATTTTTTTAACTTTCTTTTAAATAAAAATAAAGCAGAGAGGGTCTATATTCACCATATCAAATTAAATTTTTTAAAATTCATCCCCGATTAGAAGATTGCAAATTTTTTTACCCATAATTGGTAAAAAAAAGTCGCCATAGGAAGCTAATAAAGCAGAGAGGGGTCTATATTCACCATCCCAATCAGATTGAACACTTTTTATTTTAGTGTTAAGTTCAAGTTCAACTTATAACTAGAAAGTTTGGAAAACAAACACTTCAAAGGTATGTAAACCCTTTAAGGTTGACCTTGATTCTAAAATCGAAAAAGTACAATTGCCTCTGTGATGGATTGTTTATTCATCTGAAGTGTACAGGCCCTATAAGATGACCCTGATCCTAAAAATGGAAAAATGCATTTGTCCGTATGAAATAGATTCTTTATTCATCATTGAGATATATTGATTTTAGCCTTAATGACCCTAAATCAAGCTTCATGTTGATGGTGATTATGACGGATAAGGAGATCACATAACCCAGCTTACTCGCACGATTGATCGCATGGTAGAGAAGTGGTAATTCAAGTTTTTCAATAAATATTAATTGTCAGCAAAATTAATATATAAAATCAATAACATAATATCCAAGAAAAAGTGAAGCACTTTTATATTAGATCCCCTAAAAAAAGTTCTTATTAGAATATTTTCATTTGAGTTTTTTTTTTCCTCCTTTGCTTTTGGAGGGGGAGGGGGAAGTGGAAATGGTGGATTACGAAGGGAAGTGCTCAAGTCACACTTTTGGATGTTGCATGCATAATAACAAATTGTGAATTTAATGATTTTTGGATATAACAATAGCATAACCCGTGACCTTAGCTTGTACAATAAACTAAAGTTTCATTAATTCAACCAAGTTTAAGTAAAAAGACCAGAAATCGACCAAAATGTGTAAAACAAACATGACATAAAAACAGAACGTTACATTCTAAAATTAAAATTCGATGACTATTTCTTTACATTTTAAATTTAAATTGTTATCACAAGTTTCATTAAAAAAAATTATACGTGAGTGACCATTTACCTCCAATTTAATTATTATTTCTATATTAATCAAACGCATATTTTTAAGTTATTTATAAATATAAAATAAAGAGTTGCACCGTTTTATAAAAGAAAAGACATAAAAAAGAGTGGCAACACATTTCTAAAATGGCAATGCTATTATGCTATATAGCCCGTGAACTTGTACCATGGTGTGAAGTCATTATCAATTCAATCAACTTCAATAAACGACACAAGGGATTGCTAAGATATATGAACCCGTGACACATACATTACAAAGCTACAAATATAACTTCTTCTTTTTCATACTACTACAAATATAACTTCAAACTTGGAAACTTACATGCAATGCCTTAGACATGTAGCTCTATCTTCTACTATATAGTCAGCAAATAAACTCTTAGCAATGCCAAAACCCCAACCCATATGATATGTAGATCAAATACGAATTCCCAAATAGGAGTAACTTGCAATGCCAATTCGACACGATTATTATTGTACCCACAAATCATGAAAATTCTTGACCTAAGAATCACATATTATTATGTATTAAGTGCAAAGCTCACGAGCAACACCAAGCCTTGAGTTGGGCACGTCGAAGAGCACACGGTGGTTTTGTTGTTGCATGTTGGCGATCACGTTCAACACCGAGTTCACGTTGTCTGGCGCCGGTGCCATGGCCAAGCACGTGACGCTGCCAGCCGTGCTGTGTATGAGGATGTTGTCCGGTGGGAGTGTCACATTCATGCCGGAGAACATGAATGTTATTGTTGGTGCAACTATTGGGGCTGTGTAGCATGTGTCAAACCCTCCTAGGCTTGTCACAGTGAGTTTCTTGTGAACGGCAATTCGTCGCCGGAACTCATTTCGGACGGCGTTGTAGGCCGGTTCAACCAGTCGGGTGAATACCGTACCTAATAATATTTGTCAAGAAAATCAAAATGAAAATGAAAAGGCATTAGTGAAATTGTTAATTGTTGTGTGATATAATTTTAATAGTAACACTTTTTATATAACAAAGTTTAACAATAATTTCTAATTTAGAGATATGATAAAAAAAAAAGTGTATAGAAAATGTTGTAAGATTATTCTAATTAGAAATCTAGAATTATCTCTTTAACTAGTACTAGTGGTGTTATTCGCTACCTTCTTGAATTTTTGACATCACTATTTTCCTTTATTCATTTTTTTAGAAAAGAGGTGCAGTGTGACAATAATTATATTTTATTTAAATCTCGAAAACAGGGAATGCTATTCAAAAAGACATGTCGAGCAAAATGAAAGTGACCATACATGCATGGTCCATTAGTTCTGTAGCATTTTGACTCCAATTTTGTCTTAAAATTGACCATCTTATCATCATTTATTGGAACATGATTCTCATATAATTATGTTTCCTCTTAAAATTTGGGACAGAAAAGGAGACAATTATTCAGGATACCACTCCATGTTTTGAAGGTAGAAAGGAAAGGTAAATCTCCCAAAATACAAAACAACCTAGAGGAAAGGAATCATATGAACATTTCATGACAATCTATGACAACCTAGAGAAAAAGAACTGTTTATCCTTACTAATGCTGAGGTCACACAAAAATTAGTGACGATTTTGAAATATTACTCATGAAATATTTTGTTACTAATTTTCATTTTTCTTATAGTATATCACTATGTTGGTCAGGCATAATAATTAGTCTAGATAGTGTTAGATTAAATTAAAATCAGAGAACCCCACCATAATGAATGATAATGCATACACTTATGTCCTAATAGAAAATAAACTTAAAATGCAATTTTTTTTCTGAAGTAGAATGTGTTAATTAGACATTACCCGAATCAAAAACGGTGCCGGCGCCGGTGTTAGCATTGAACGCTAGAGCCTCCGGTGGGATATCCACAATTCTCCGGCCAACTCTAATAGCCACCAAGTTCACATAATACAGTGATGATCTTCTAGGATTTTTTAGAAGAGGGGTAAACTTGATCCTCTTGGGCTGGGCCACAGGCCCAAGTCTCAGTGAGCCACTGAAGTTAAGTGTTTTGAAGCTGGGTAAGCAATAAGAAAATGTAGATTGGTAGAGCTTTTGGGTTTGGGCCAAGAGTGATAATGGGCCTCGGCCCAGGCCCAATAGCCCTTGTGGTGGCACTGAGCTCCCTGTGACCTTTTGAATGCACCCAAAGGCGTAGGCTGGGACAGGATCAGTGGCTAGGGTCACTGTGTCTTGGACCAGGCTAGCTGCCACTGAGGAAGTGCCATAAGTGAAGTTGAATGCACACGCGCTTCCGTCGCAAGTGGGGTTCCGTACCTGAAAATTTCACAAGGTTAAATGTTTTTTATGAACCTAGTCGGTATGATATATTTGTAAGACAATTACCAATTTCACAAGGTTAGATTTATCATTTATGTAACGTGAACTTTAAAGGGGAAAAATGGAAAAATAACAAATAACTTTGGTAAGTGCTCGTGAACTTTTTGCCTCCTAAGGTAACTAGAGTCACCGACTAAAATAAAACTTTTGGAATGTTCATGATTAAGTCACGCACACGCGCCAGTGTAGCCATGAAATAATTGTGATATGCTAATAAATATGCCTTTTTAATAAGGAGGATAAAGTAATGAACATAATAAAAATAAAGTACTCTTAATCAAATTGTGTTGATTTTTTTATTTATTTTCCAAATAAAAATACAATTTTGATTACAAAAGCACCCACAAATACATAAGATATCACATTTAAGTTTTTTTTGGTTAATATAACTTATGCGGTGTCTAGTGGTAGCAAACGTGACCGAGTGTCGTTATCCAAAGATATTCTTTTCGATCATTCCAAACATTTGATTAAGGTTTGTCATAATCCTTATTTCGAACAGTACCAACCACAGACATTCAACTTCAAGTACCATATAAGTGGAAACCGAAGTTTTTTTTAAAACATAAATTAATACATAGTTGTACACGATGTTAGAAAGACATTTTACATAAAGATTTCCGGAAAATATTGTAAATATAAAGATCTAGTTACTCCAAAGTTTTGACTTTTAACAACATATATATTTTAAATCAAATCAAGAATTAATACACGTTATTACTTATATTATCCGCACTTTAAAAACAAGTCCATATTTAAGGGCTAAAATTTAAATAAGTTTTACTTATTTAAATTTTGGCCCTTAAATATTTTAATAACTTCAAATGTTTAGCTATAATGACTCCTCATGATTTACTCAAAAGTCAAAACTATGAGATCCAACAAATCCAAACTGTCCACGCGCCACAAAAACGATGATGTTTCATCATGATTTCAAAAAAAGTGGAAAAAAAAATTATAGTATAAGACATATAAAAAGATTGAGAGAGAAAAAAAACATATTATAGGATTTATGATGTAATAAGAGAATAGATATGTAAAAAAATAAAAGGTGTGAATAGAATGTTTAAAATAAACGAGTATTTGAATATCATTGTTAAGAAAAGCAGAATAAATTAAATAAATGTTACTTATTAGAAATTAAACAGAAGTGTCAATGAATGGTGATATTGATACCTGTTTGCACTGAGAAGCACCACATCCAACTTTCTTGAAAGTGGTGGACTTAGCTGGAGCAAAGGGAGTGGTTGTTGAGCAGCCAACACAAGCAGTGCAAGGGACCCAGGAAGCATCATTGCTAGTGTCCATGGCCAAGAGGAGGGTCTGAGCTGGGGTACCAATCTTGGCCTTCACTATGTAAGTAGGGCTTTGTGTGATTTGCCTCCCTGAGGCAATTGGGACAATGGACCTCCTAGCCACCAAGCTAGAAAGGTACTGCATCCTGGCTTGGTCCTTGGCTTGTAGCTTTAGGACACTCTCTTCCCATGACATTGGCTTTGAGGGCCTAAATGGGGAACATGGGCTGAACACATGGAACACTTGGAGGGTTGAGCCATCATGGTCATGTTGATGGGTAGCATCACATTTGGGGTTGTGAAGCCCTTTGGCTATGGTGAAGAGGAGGAAGAGCACTAAAGGGGTTGCTTTCATGGTCAAGGCTTTGGTTGAGATTGTGTGGTGGGTGCCTTCATATATGGACTGGGTGTTGTGTATATATAGTAAAACAACTAACCTTATGGGCATATATCTTTAAGGTACATTAACTTTTACTTCATTTTCGAGATATATGGATAGAAAAAAAGAAGAGAAATAATGAGAAAAGAGAAATTGATTAGTTTTTTTACTCATAAGAATGGAAGATAAATAATAAAAAAATTATAATCATATATAATTTATATATTTTATTTAACCAATTCAGTTAAATATCATTTGTTGAAATTGATAAATATGACAGATGTAATAAACTTGAAAAGAAAAAGTGGAAATGGGATGAAAAAGAATTAAGTATAGAAATATACTAACGCATTTTTTAATAAAGTTTTTTTTTCGGTTGAGAGATTTTTTGGGGTATGGTTAAGGACTAGGGATATCAGGGTATGGGTCATCACTGGTACAAATGTAGTGGGGGTGACAAATAGAAGTCGGTAGGTGGTAACAGACTGTATTCCATTTGGTTTTGTAGGGTGTGCTTAGCCTAATTTTTGTGTAACAAAAGATTCAACTTGGAAGCTACCGTTATATAATATAGTTTGTGGAATGTATTTTTGGAAAAAATGATTATATCTTGCATGAGTTTGCACTAAAGAATAAAAAAAAAAGTTAAGTTGTGGGCTATACTATATGTTTTAGTGACATGTATTTTGGGAAAAGATGATTATATAATGCATGAGTTTGCACTAAAGATTAAAATAAAAAGTGAAGTGGGCAACTATATATGGCTAAAGCATGAATAGCTGAATGCATGTCTCAAACTCAATGATATGCTTTGTAATAGTAGTGCAGAATCATTTGAGGGCTCACATTGGGTATCTCTGCCTAGTAATCAAACCTAGTAACGGTAAATAATATTGTTGGAATTTGCAGTTTCGAGGACTCAAAAAAATAGACATTGATAATTGATATGTTATGGGTTAAAGTGTTGTTATGCCTTGTGGAATGGCTATGATGAAGTGCTGATCAGAAAACAATGGCGCAAATGTGGGATTGTGGAAGTACCATAATGCACTATGCTTTTTCTACAACTTGCATTAACATTAGAATGTTAAACATATGAAAATTCATCATTAGTTCCACCTCAGGTTGAAACTATAGAGAAGCCAAACTCTTAATTTTGCTAGTGTTGATTCTCTTTTCTTGGGAAAAAATGACATACATTAACATTATTAGAAAGTTTTTTTTAAACATTTACAAATTTATCATTAGTTCCACCTCAGATTGAAACTTATAGAGAAGCCAATCTCTTAATTTTGCTAGCGCTGATTCTCTAATCTTGGGAAAAAAGGTCATACATTGATCTCATGTTAGATTCAGGTAAATCGCTTGCAAGAAGTTACCCAATTAGTGTAATTACAAATCATTACACAAATTAATAACAAATATTCAAGCTAGATGAGTCAGAAATCTTATAAATAACGAAAATGGTATACACCGTCCATCAGTACATGTTATACAAAAATCTTAAGCCTAGGTTTAATTTACTGAAAATCCCAGCTACATTTGCTCTGGAAGGTGTGAGAATATATTCTATTCTCTGAATTAGTGAGACTATAAACCATGGAATATTTTAATAAAGTTGAATATCAAAAGGGGGCTAAAGTGATGCGCCTAGGGTCATGCACCCTTAGTGGCAAAATGAAACCAAATCTCAAATCCTAGTGCCAAAATTGTTATGCCTTAGAACGAGGTTAGTTTAAGAAAGTGTACAAGATTCTTATAGTTATCATAGCTTTTGGTTAATTAAAGAGGTAAAGAGATTCAAAAGAGCACCATTATTTGCAATGTAGGACCCCAAAAAAAATAGAACTTACTCATTCACCCCAAATATGAATTTGTTCATAAACGGACTTTATATCTGTATATAATGAGTCCATGCATAGATCGATCTAAGAGCATATACATGAATAAATCTTTAAATAATAAATTCTCCAAATTATATAAACATGGTTTAAATTTTGAAAATTAAAAAAATGCTTTTTTAAAATCTAATTTATTTTACTCCTTTTTCATTTAATTTTTAACGTCAAATTATATATAAAAAGCATGAATAGAATAAAAAATTCCTTTAAAAGTGACGAGCTTCATATATATATTAGTAATTAGCAAAGTCAAAAGATGCTTCAAACCTGTAATACATGTAGCAAAAAAAACAAGTAAAAAAAATATTGTAAAAAGTTGGGAATTAATAAAAAAAAAACTAAAATTCCAAAGACTGAAATGTCATACTCATAATCTAAAGGAATTTATTTGCATGCACATATTCAATTCCCACGTACAGACACCAACTTAGTACAAGATTGAAACATTGGCTGATCTGTTTCTTAATCTGTTATGTTTGTTTTATAAACTCCATTAATATAATATTGGAAGTGAGATCTTGATCTGAACATATGAATTTTAATAACAAGGAATATGAAGAATAAATTTAAAAAAAAAAACAGCAAAAGACTATTCTATGGGTCGTTTTCATCATGTCACATTACAATCTCTTTATGAAGGCATAGTGAGGTCAAGCTCAGCTCTGCAAGAGTTGAACAACCAGCTGGGTCACTGATCTATTATATATTTATTGGTCATTAGATATATCATTTTCAGTACTATTGGAATCTATATTATTAACAATGTACATGTGATTTCACCGTTGTGATTGGCCGTTGCCACTGCCATTGTACCAATGTCATGTGCATTCCTTGCTAATCCCATTCAGAATATCCCACTTCAGTGATAAAAGGAGCCAGAAACGACACACCTTTTTGATTGCATTCTAAATTGAATCATGTTGAAATAAATAAACTTTTCTCTTTAGTTAAAATTAATTTATTATCTATTTTTTTATAAAAAAAACAGTTAATTTTATATAGTTTTTGAGTGAAATTTGATTTATTTTATTTTATTTTATTTTCTGATAGATACTTCTAATATAAAAAATACAAATAAAGTCTTACAAGAGTAGGGTTCATCATTTCACGAATGTTTTGGATGAAATTGTAACTTTAACTCGCAAAATCAAACTTTTTGGTTTGACAAAAAGTAGTCACAATATCATTGAAGAAAAGGTCGACACTTTAAACTAAACCCTACTAGATAACATGTGGGCAATAATACATTTTACTTTTGAAACTAAGTAAGAATTAGTGCATGACAATAATCAACACGAAATAATTAAACGAAGGCAACAAAATGTGCAAGAAACAAAAGTGAAAAAAAAAATGTTATGCGACGAAGAGTACTTGCAATCACTGTAGATTTTTAAATGTTTTCTGATAGTTTTCTAGGTAGTTTCGACACATGTGCAACCAGTAGATTTTTATATTTATTATTAGAATTAGAATTAGAATGTGCAACCTGTGGATACTATCATAGAAATTCATATAATACGCA
>NC_038249.2:30395790-30397890 GCF_000004515.6 Glycine max
TAAATAATTTAGAGTAAGCAGGAAAATTAATTATTTCTTTTTTATCTATTTTTTACAATAATATTTATTTTTTTGGAGTGGGAGTAAAATAGAAACAAAATAAATAAATGAAGGAATGAATAGAAATGGAAGAATGTTTAGATAAGAAAAAAAAAAGTAAAGACAATTTTCTACTTATTTGAATTAGTAGAAAAGACAGTGAGTAAAACTAAATAAGTTTTATATCTTATTTTCAATGATTAAAAAATAAATTTAATTACAAAATATTTTTTTAATTAAATTATTCATCGCAGAATTTATTAGCAACTCACTTCTGTTTTTAGAAAGGATATTTTAAAATTTTCTATTTTGGGTGTAATTTAAAAAATGTAACCATAACTTATTAAAATACTCTTTATAAAAAACAAAGTAAGCACACGTTAACAAATCTTACAAAACTTATTAAAATAAATTCACATATTTTTTAGAAAAAAATTCAATAATTTATATGGTGATGTATGTCAAGAAAATTAAAAAATAAATAAATGAGAGCATCTCAGAAATTTTAATTTACCATTATTTACTATTTTTATGTCATAAAAAAATTAATTTAAAAAGAAAAACTAAAACTAAACTAGACTTATCCCTTCCTAATTTTACTCCTTGAGAGAGGAAATATGTTTAGTGAATTCTATTCTTAATTTTTTCTAATAAATAATACGAACAATAGATTTGCTTCCCCTTTTATTATTTGTGCATGTTGAAATAAATGGGAAACAGAGAATAAAAGAAAGTGAAGGGGTAATAGTAAGATTTGTAGAGGTGGAATGGTTAAAGTGAGGTGAGAAATGCAAGTAAAAGACAAGAAGACCACACTTTGTCACTTTGTGCTGTCGGCACAATTACGCACACACTCTTCTATTCTATGTGGAAATGCCTTCACCACCGTTTATTAATTATTATTCATTGAATTAAAACTTCGTTTGAGTTTCACGTGACGGAACCTCTCCACTCCATCTTTTTTCTTCTGCCGACACTCACAAGTGATACCACGCGCTGGCTACCGCAGAACCGTACGATAACGTTATATTGACGTCACAACTTTATCTTTTTTATTATAAATAAAATTGACTTCATACATATTAAATAAAGATTACAACTTTTATTTTACTAAAACCATAGAATTGAAAAAAATGGAGAGTAATGGAAATGAAAAAGGATCTTAATCCATTCTTATAATTCAAATTTGAAATCTCTAGTTGAATTAATTTTGTGTGTGATTGATAACACATTTTTTTACAAATGATGATTCTTTTGATAACAAAATATGTTTTTAATATTTATAATTTTGATAACATATAATCAGTTTTTTTTATATTTTTTTATCTATATCTATGAATTTGGGTTTTAAACTTTAAAAAAATATTTTAATTTAGTCTCTCTTTTTTTAATAATTTATCATAATTTTTAAGTTAAAAACCACTAAACTGAAATATTTTTTAAAATTTGAAAACCACTTTTACCAATATAAAAATACAATTTTAACTACATTTGACCAAAACCAGAAAAAATAAAAACACATTTCTCTCTAAAATGAATTATGGAATGTTTAGTTGGATGAAAAAAAATCAGTGAAAATATAGATAATAATATTCTTTTTTTTATTTGGTTGAAAATAAAAGAATAAGAAAGAAAAAAGTTTACTATAAAAATTAAAATTCAAAATTTATCTTTCTTTTATTTTTTTTCTTCCATTCAAGATTTTATTTTATTTCTCATTATTTATTTTTTAAGTACCCAACCAAATGAATCTTTGTATTTTAAAAATAAATTTATAGTAAATTTAATGTAAAATTCTTGCTTTTATATAAAACATGCTTTCATTTAAACTTATCTTTTGCGATAGAATTAATTTTGGTTAAAAGCATCATAATAACAAAGTTTTCTAATAGACTCACGTTAACAACTTCTAAATTCATTAAAAAAAAAACAACTTCTAAATTCACTTTTAGAGTTCCTTATTCTTAAACCAAACGTTATAGTTGATATAACTTGGTCGAGTAATACACTTAAATTATTAAAGTCTAGTTCTTCCCAATAAATAAACCAAATAAATAGATC
>NC_038249.2:30398338-30426531 GCF_000004515.6 Glycine max
TTAATTGAGTCAAGCCGATGAGAAGTGAGTTTTTTTTTATCTGTTCATAAAACTATTTAATTTTTAAAAGGATTGATATGATTACTTATATATTATATATATATATATATATATATATATATATATATTCTACATCAAAGATTAAGGGTATATTTTAATTCATTGGATCAGAGATTAACTTATTTACAGTGTGTGACTAATGTTAGTTAAAGAAAATTTTTCGTACAACAGGAATTAAATATGAATTCTTCGATTAAAAATATAGTTTTCACTCATATAAGTGTAACAAGACTTTACATCACTATATCATTCGGTGATTATTGATCTTTGAAATTACCCTTTTTTATAATAAAAAAAAGAAGAAAAGAGAATGACATTATATTAATTAAGATTTTGTAGTATAATAAATAAATTGAATTGATCGATCGATTTTGACAACCCACGAATCCCCAGCCACAAGGTTTAGATATCAAATATGAAGTCATTGGATAGGATCATAGGCCGATAGGGTATGTTCTAACTAGTATTGCCAGTATTTCAACCTTTATCTCAACAAAAAAAAAAAAAAGGAAGCATTTCAACATTTAAGTATTGGTGTTAAGGCTGGACTGCAAATTAAATTATTGGATCTAAACTATATTTTGTATATATTTATAAATTTATGAATAAGAGCAAATAAAAAAAACATTTACGTTAAGCATATAAGTTAAATAGTAAAAAAGGAAAGATTTAAATATATGGATTGAAATCATGAAAAAGCAAACTCATGACAAAATATAAATCAACTAAACAAACACAAAAAAATAAATCTTAAAATATATAAATATAATTAAATATGTTCCAATAAATATAAAATGAAAATGAAATAAATTTGTTTAAATTTAAAAAGTAAAAACAAATATAATTCAAATTTAGGAGGTATTTGGAAGAATTTATAATGAGTTTATTTGAATTTATGAAAGTGGTTTATTTTATAAGTTTTTCTTAATTTAAAAAAAAATCCATGTCAAATTTATAATATTTGTATAATAAAATCATTAAATAATTGTTTAATTAAAATTTTATTCGTGTGCATCCCTCAATCAACATTGTATCTAACACATGATCGAAGGACATGTGACATGTCATTTTCCCCAAAGTCCTAGGTTGGAATCTTGGCTAGATGCTGTTACCTACAACATCAATATCAGCTACGCATTGATAAATGAAAATGGAACAGACTTACGTTTAGCCTACATATAAAGTCCTCCTATTTATTTTGTACGGTATATTTTTTTAAGAAAATAAATAAATATTTTTTTTATGTAAGACTATAAAGTATTGAAAAGATTTATACATACATACATATATATATATATATATATATATATATATATATATATATTTGTAAAAAAAACAGATATAATCTATTTATCTTACTTTTTTATTAATTAAAGTTTGTCTTTTTTTAATCAAGGTTGATATTAAAGCAATAAAACATATTCAAAAGTCTATTTTATAATAATATTTTTTGATTAAGTCTACAAATATATCTCTAAATAATCTAATAAAAAAATTGAATGAAATTACATGTATGTTCTATGGGAAAAAAGTCATGCTGGAACCAAATATAATCATTATATGTAATAAACTCTAAACCCTTAACTAATAGGTTTAAACTAATTAAATGGAAGTCAACACATTTTAAAGTTTTAAATAGATTAACAAATACATAATCTTAGAACATTTATAGTAAAAATTTAATATAACAATATTTTGATTAATAATATATTACTTATATTTATTTAAATAAGTTATCTTATTAAGTATAACTTTTTTAAATAACTTAATACCTAACCATTTTAACTAAATAATATTTTTAACAGACTTGCCTTGGCCAAACATTTTGTAAATTTGGCCATAAGCTTCCATCGAGTAGCTGGAGTCATTTCTATCTTTAACTCTTAATTACTTGTGTAAGAGTATTGCTATTGTCACTATCAACTTTATTATTGACACTACTAACACATGCAAAATTTCTCTTTTGCCCACTTAGTTGGTAGTGCAAATAGCCTCCCATTACCTAGATTTCTCCCTCGCATCACCCCCACACCATCAACTAGCACATTGTGTGGGTCCACGTTCGTCCAGAACCGGGGTGCCTTGCCAAACCTTTGCAGTGCCCCTCCACAACTGAAATATAACTCCATTGTTGCATTGTACAACAACAAAGTCTTGTTCCATTGAGCACATAGGAAGTGCAAAAATTAACGCAACAGAAATACGATTTCATTGTATATTGTATAATAGAATTGTAATTTTTTTTCTCATCCTCATTTATGTAATGAAAATATATTTTCATTTTGTTTTTTGTCCAGGGACAATTGGGGAATATAGCTAAAAGGCACCCATGTGGGTAGTGCCAATAGCCAAAATGATAGTGCTCATAGCAATACCCCTGGTCCAATTCCAATACGCTTCGTCTCTTGTTTTCGGAAAACTAAAAGTAGAGACCCGCGTGCAACATGATTGGAAAAAATAAAAGTTTTGGTATTCAAAAAGTAATCAATTTTAATTGAAATTAGGTTAAATTAGTTATTTAGTCCTCTAATTTATTTTATAATTCAATTTGATCTTTTAATTTTTTTTATGAGTTCAATTTGATTTTCTAATTTTTTAAATCGATTCAATTTAATTTTTAAGTTTAAATTGTTAAAAATCACATTTTATAACAGTTCAAAACCACCACAAAATAGTTTTAAACTATTGCAAAATACATATTTTTCAAAAAATGAATTAGTTTTAAAAATTAAAAGATAAAACTAAATCACTTTTAAAAATTAGAAGACCAAATTAATTAAAAAAATTGAAAGATCAAATTGAACCTAAATAATAAATTAAAATAACAAAAAACTAATTTAACCTTGAAATTATCCAAATACCATTTAAACTAATTATATTTATTATTTTTTGCCATTTTAAATTTTCATACCAATACAAATAAATAAATAAAAAATCATAACAATTAAAAAAATATATCTTATTCTGTTTGCATTAAATCATGCTCACTTTTTTGTATTGAATTTAAACCATTCTCACTTTAAAAATATTAATTCTTTCTTTCAACTAAAGATTTTAATTTTATACAATGTGTTATAACTATAACCTCTCTTATAATGTTTAAAAAATTGTCATATTTGTGTTCATATTGTATCTGTATAATATGCCACATCTATATCTTTTAGGCATGAAAAAGTTTTGTGTCAATGAAATGTTAATTCATGTATTGTTTATTCAATTTCAATATGTTGATGTGCTAATCTAAGGAAAAATAAGTTGCACTAAGCTTCAATTTTTCACTTCAACAAGTGGTCCAATATCAAGTTCAAAGTTCCTTGTCTCTTAGGAACGAAGAATTATACAATGCACATAAGCTGTAGAAATGAAGAGAAACAATTATTATGTTGTCTAGGGCTATGCATGGCATACAATACAAGAATTGTCTAACATATACATAAGCAATTTCGAAGCCAATACTTAATGAACAAAGTATCAGCCATTGTGGTACGAGCCCAAATACCATTCAAAAATATCACCAACAAGAAAAAAAAATATAAATATTTATCCTGTATTTAATTGTCATATAAAATGGTATTGCTTACATTCATCTATCCATCTAATAAGACTAAACTCGTGATAAAAAAAAAAAAAAAAGACTCATTGTCAATTTTTTTTCTTTTTAAAATGTGCACTTGGGATATCATCATGATGAGGTGGAAAATATTTACGATGTGTCCCAATTTGGGATGTTAGCACTAGCCTCGTTCACCATCTTTACAAGGGTTACCTGCATACATTATCATTATCATAAGTATAAAAAAACACATTAAAAATGCTTTGTATCATGTTTTCGCTAATAGGAAAAAATATATAATAGCATTCACTTCAATGAACTGAATCAACACTTTGTGTCAGGTATGGAGTCTGAAGCTGAATGTTGATATAGAAATACTATTTTAAACTAGGTTGCATAAGCCATAAAGCTTTGAATAAAGGAGAAAAGATGAACCAGTACAACACTTATCATGATCATATCTTATCCTGCTCTTAAGTTTTATTTTGCTTTCTATGTAGGCTCATATCCCTTCCTATTCTTATCCTACTTTGTTATTTTATCCATCTTCATCTTATCCTAAGCACCAAACAATCCCTTACAGTTGAGGAGTGAGGTGATAAAAGTAGGTAAGTAACCACAACCAAGAAAGCAACAAAAGTATCAATGTAAAAGTAGGTAAGTAACCACAACCAAGAAAGCAACAACAGTATCAATGTAAAAGTAGGTAAGTAACCACAACCAAGAAAGCAACAACAGTATCAATGTAAAAGTAGGTAAGTAACCACAACCAAGGGTTTCATTATTTGAACTCGAAGCTAGAAGGTCTCTCAGTGGATATACATTAAAATGCATCACTAAAATTTGACCGTGCCAAATACAAAGACATAGTTCAAGCAAAATTTCGTTAAACTAGCTAACTATGAAAACAACCACGTTATCAAAAGGTTATTAAGATGACACAAGAAGGCACTGCTACACTGAAAGGAGATTGACTAAAAGTTCTTCAGGCTTATTCAACAATGCTCACTAACATATTAAATGGACTTCTAAACCAAAGATTCCCTCTCCATGAGGTTCCTTGCTTTGCGAAGGCAAGAAAGAAGGTTATTGTATGGAGCCTTCCCATTGCAAATGCAAGGAGGCTGTGTTTTCAATACTAGTATTTTTCAAAAATTTAATCCAATCATAGATGTTCATCTTATGTAATAACATTCTCCAGCTAGAACCACTTTCCTCTATCCTGGGGAGAAGTATACCTATAGTAGATTTATCCCACTAGGTGAGGTACTGAAGTTGGCTATATGGACCACACGGTCATTCAGTTCGGTTATAGACCAAAGTTTCAGTGATGTTATTTATCATGAAAATTCTCTTGACCACTTCCTCCAATGAAAGTGCTAAAAAAATTACATAGGATGGTAGATTAGGAAAACAAGAAAGTGTACATGCATCTTTGAAGTTCTAGCTTTGAGAAGATCATTTTGAAATATCTATCAAGGCAATACATATGATAACAAATGACTTTATCGTATCCTGATGTCAGATAGCACTAGAATGAAGGTTTGAACAGAACCAAACTAGTGGTTTATAACTGTACTAAAGTCTCATAATTATCATGTCACTATTTGCAAGTAGTTCCATTACGGGCACTTGTCAAATCATTCCCTACAAACCATCAAACTTCATTTCGTGCAGGATCTCATCATATGGATCCCTACCCTACTACACAAAATATGGTGTTTCTAAATTCTAATACAGATATACAATCAAAGAATTAACCATTGGGAATGAAAAATAAAACAATAGTCCAATGGCTGGATCAGTGTTCAAACTTCTAAGATATAGATGCTTTCATTACTGATTCACATTCAGATAGTTATACATGTATGCTAATGAAAAAAAATATCATTTTCTTCTCACCTTTCTGTAAGTAAAATGGAAATAAGTATGAAACTACAGACAAAATCCATTATAGGATCTTATGTAAGTTCTGTATTAAGTTCCATGTATCAATGAAAGCAGTTCTTTCTAGATATTATTCCAATTAGATAAGATGAAGTGCTCTTAAATCAATAGGCAAGTTCTAGACGTACCACACTTTCAGGAACCCCTGGTGGGGGCAGGGGCAAGTTTTTTGGTGGAGGTCCTCGTAGATGCGACCTTTTGTCAAATCTCCATTCACCAACTTTGCCATAAGTCAATTCACCCTGAGAATCATGAAACACTATTGAGACAACTAGGAGAAATATACAATAGATGACAGGAAGCTACAGTGTTCCAATAAAAGTATATCTGCTAAAGCAAAGTTCCATAGCATAGTAAAAAAATAAAGCAGATTTCACAAGTTCAGAGATGTGTTCACCAACAATGCAAATTTATAAGAAATATTTGAAGACAATAACTATGCCATTCAAGGCAAAGAAATACTTCACCTTCATATTGTAGTCACATCCGTAAGTGTAATGTATAATGTACTTCTTGTTAGTTTCAAGATCCCATGGGGGCTGAAATTTCACAAACAAGAAAGGTAAATTCAGGTTGGGTATGTTTGTCATATGTGATTACAACTTGATCTGATAACAACATATATTAAATACAACATTAAGAGAGATGATGTCATGCCAAACCTGCAGCATGAAGTCTTTCCGCAGAATGTGCCTCACACCATGCAGAGCAGATGCAACAGCATAAGCATACCTTGGCTCCACAAGAAAAAAAATCATTAACATAAAGCAGAAAACTATCAGTTCCAATACCTCTTCTAAAACAAAAATATCTATCAGATTTTTTGGTAAGACATACATTTCTAGCACCCATCCAAAAGCTTTATCAGTCTCTGGATCCTCTTTCATCTTCAAAGAAATATTCATCCATGTGGGGGCAATCTTTGCAATCAAATCCTGAAGAAAAAAATAGAGAAGTCCATCAGTAGACACCCATTAGTTGTTAGTTAGGTGTCTGTTAGTAAGGGAATTAGTTAGTTAGGTTAGTTGGGCAGGCTGAGATAGTAGAAGAAATAAGGCATGCGGCCTATAAAAAAGGGAAGGTTTAGAGAAAAATCATCTTATCACCCAAGAAAGAATTAGACACTTAAAAGAGTGCGGAGAGTCCTAGTCTCCTGAATATCCAGTGAAATCATTCATTTTGTATCTTCTAAGCCTAACCTAAGGCTGCTACTACATTGGCACAAAAATTGTGATTTAGGATTCATCGATACAAATTCCTCATTTGCTTTAGATTCTGAACCAGGTCTATCATCTATATGAAATGGACTGACATTAGGATCTTTCAACACAATGATGATGAAATCTACAAGCTAGAGAACCAGTAACCAATAAAATTATTTACAATAATCATGACCAGAATAAGGACATGGAAAGTTATTCAATTCAACCATGAAGAACAGGTGTGGAAGAAATTCTACCTTTCTTATAATTACAGGCGAATTTCCAATTGGATCAACATTTGTAACTGGTCCCAGCTCCTCAGGATAAAACTTCCTTATGATTTTTTCATTCTCATCAGGTCTAATGTAAAAAAATGGAAAAGCAGCCGGATGTCCTCCATAGGCCAGATTGGGCAGAGGACGCACAAATATGTGATCGGGCTCTGCCATTAACACATATCTGCACCAAAAGCCGAGCAACTAAGTCATATTTTATCATCACGAGAAAATAAAATAAAAGAAAAAGAATAGATCACAATTCACATAGTATAAGAGATCCCACTCTTCCTCTATTTTAGTCTTTTCCAGCCACTGAACAAAGGCCCATGGCCTATTCAGAACAATGTATCCCTGCAAACATCAGTTGAATAACAATGCATCAGACAGCATCTAAACTGTATTGATTGAACTCTCAAGAAAAGCTTGTACTGCAATTCAGTGATCATGGCATCTCACTATCAATTCAATTCTAACAGCAACAGAAACATTATAAACTATAAATCCAATCGGCTGAAAAACATAAGGAATTAGCAAACAACATAAAAAAAAATATAATGAAAAGTTGCAGTAAACTCACCCGATCCAAACCTGCTGGAAGGGGATCAACCACAACAGTAGGAATTTCATCCATCAAGTTGTCAGGATTTCCAGAATGTAGAATCCTCGTGAATCCTCCCATCTCAGACCCAGGTAACTTCTTTTGTTGTTTATACCAGTAATACATGACGCGGCACTGCCATTTGTTATATGGAGCATCCGTCGCCGTTAACGCGACATGAAAGGGCACTTTAGATGTCTTCCGATTCTTTACATGATCAGGCATCTCAGTAATAGGGTCAAAAAACAATGCACCATCATTAACAGCCACACCTTCTGAAGATCCGTAGTGCCTTATCATCGTTACCACATTATAGGTGGCAAAGGAAGAACCAAGAACCAAAAAAATTATAAGTAATGATGAAGCTCGTCCCATGGTCTTCCTACTACAGAGAGATTTCAAAATATCATGGACCTGAACCTCCCTCAGTTCTTCACAGAACAAACTCTACTCTGAATAAACAAACAGCTCTTCATCAGAATACATGTTTCTCACTTCTTCAGCTGAAGAACTAAAGAAGTTTCATTTAACGCATCCAATTACCAAACTATGACAAGTTAAAGAACAAATCAAATTGCAACTTTATAAAAGTAGGATCAATGATTAAATGGCCAGATCAGATTAAATTCAACCAGAGATTTTGAAACAAATCCATCAATTAACTTACACCAACAGGCAATTGCCTCATAATTACATTATGTGGTCCTAATCAACCACTTCGATTGCTACCACTTAAAACTCCACTGTTCTTAGAAGCCAATATAAAGAAGAAAACAAATCATTTTTTGAACAGTAAAATAGAAAACAAGGAAAACAGACACACACACGCTAGATAAGCAGAAAGGACAGAATTTTAGCACTTCATGTAATAAAGGATAACAGTCTTGAAAATGAAGAAAACATACTGTTCGGGATAAAAATTCAAAACTTAGGAAACACTGCAAAAAAGGTAAAGAGCCACATTTAATTAACATAACCTAATGTAACAAACAGAAACAGAAGCAACCAAGATTCCATTTTGATTTCCATTCCTTTTATTTCCCATTGAGGATTCCCAGAATCAATCTTGGTAGTTAAAAAATAAATTCTTTTTTTATTAGTATTTTGGAAAATAACAACTACAATAACAAAGGGTGCATGGTGATTTTTAAGGAATTGGATCAAATTACACTTAGAACCACCAATCCCAACCAAGTTGTGAATCAAAAGTAAGATAATAAGAAATGCGTCAACGCTAAATTTGAAGAAGTAACTGCAATACTACCAGAAAAACTCAAATGGGTATGCAGAAAAATTGCAAAACTGAATGAAATACAATAGTAAAGACAAAAAGAAAGAGAGAAAAACGTGCCTTTACTTTGTAAGTAAGAGAGAGAGAGAGAGAGAGAGAATGATTTATAGATCGGAGGGGGTGAGAGAGAGGGAGAATGAGAGAGAGAAAGTGAGTTGAAGTTTGGTAGTGGTTCTTCCCCTCCGAGGGAGACAACACGGCGGCGAGATCCCTTAATTAACTATTAATTACTATTTATGTTATTTCTTCTTTTCATTATTTTCTTTGTTTTCTAATTTTAAATGTATTGAAAATTGATCCTGATACCAAATAAGTCAAACTAGAACATGCGTTTGATGACAGTATGTATTTTCATGAGTCGGAACACACCTATTATATTCTATTCTAAGTGAGATTAATCTCTTATCAAAGGGTGAAGATCATGTTTCTAATCCTGGAAAAAAATCAATTTTAATTTTTTTTTTCTGTAATCCAGTATATTCCGTTAAAAATGATAATTGCTCTTTGAGTCTATACAATACAAGAATACAATGTAGTAGGACAAATTTTCATAATAGATACACAGCCAATAAACGTACGTGAAACTTTTTTAAAAACTGAAATCAAACATTTACTTAAATTTATTATTCATTAGTTAATGAGATTTTTTGTACTTTTTTATTTCACAATAAGAACACATTTAAAGAGTTTAGTGTTTATATGTTATGATTATATTTTTTTTATATTTTGGATCAATTAAACATGAATATAAATATAATTTTTAAAATAATTATGATGAAGTTAACAATCATATTATTACATGCAAAGATACATGTAAAGATGAGCATTGGTTGGATTTTATCTGATTAACACTCAATAAATCAAATTAAATCAATTAAATTAGTTTGTTTCGTCTCCTTGCAATTGATTCCAAATTGAACTATATCAATGAAACTTGATTCCAAATCATTTAATTGATTTAATTTATAAAAAAACAAAATAAAAAACATAATTTTGAGTAAAATAAAATTAATAAAAATATTTAACTGTCACAAATAAAAAGATTAAATTTGCTCAAAAAATTTATCAATAAATTAAAATGAAAAATTGATTATAATAAAGAATTAAAATGTAATTAAATTAATTAAAATTGTATCCATTTTAATTCTAAAAATAAAGTCATGTTAGTGGTAATTTATAAATTATAAATACATAAAAAATGTTTTCAATGTCATGAAATACTTTTGAGTTTTTTTTATTACATCAGAAACAAAGAATATTTATGATTTAGGTAAAGAATCAAATAACATGACACACACGATTAAATAATCATAGTTTAATTTACATCTATCATTAATACATATTATTAAAATTGAACATATTTTATTTATTTAATTTGTTTAATTAAATGATGTCTCATTATCCTTAATTGTTAATTTCTAGATTTGATGAATTTTCACAAAAAATTATAAAATCCAATAAAGTTAGATGTATTGGAAGTCAAGCATAAATTATAAAAGATGTATATTATTCTAATCATATTTTGCATTTGGTAATCTAATATTCTCTTGACCTTTTATAAAAAAAGAATTAGATCACTTAAAAATATATGTCTTTTTCATAAAAAAATTTAATAAGTATGAAAATTAATAAAATTATGATGTAAGAAAATTTAAAACGTTTCTTTTTTATTTGGCTGGCCATACTTACTTTATTTAATAGGTAAGATATTATATTATATTTTTTAATTTGTATTTTTCTTAAAATACATATCCATAGTCCATACAAGTAGTAATTTTAATATGCATTTTTGTATTTATGAGTATTTAGATATTTATATTGAGTTTTTTTTCTTAAACATTAGTTAAACAAAAATATTTTCATATGATAGTTATAAATCATAACAAGGAAAATATTTAACTAAATTTAAATATAATATAGCAAATTGTTTATAAAATATAATGAAACAGAATACTTTAAATAATTTGACGTTCATCATAACTATTTTATGAAATAACCTTGTAACTTTGATGCTTACATTTTCACACGTAAAAAAAATGAACATGTTGCTACCCATTGTTACAATTAAATACGTGAATGATCAAATGCTTTCAAGCTACACACACTTTTATTGGTGTTTTTTATGATGTAAAACTTATGAGTCGAGAAATCAATATTAGGAAATTTGGTTTAAGAAACTATGACTTTGCGTGAGATCTCAATTCACTAGATCACTATTGGCTCAATGTTTCTAATATGTTTAATGATGTTTCTAATTAAAGAAAATTAGTTTAATTTAAATGATAAAAAAATAGTTCAGAAATGGTTTAATTAAAATGGATTTCAAGTAAAAATATGGTGTTGGACCCAATTGCTTTCAACTCCTCATTGTTGGTGACAACATTGTTCAAGAGTAGGTTCAAGGAACCAATCGAATAGATAGGAGGTAACAATATATGGATGTGAATGCATCCAAAACATCATGTTCTAATGCATCAAACGTGTTCACAATGATTGCTGAAGCTTTTTGAGCTCTCTCACACTATCATGAGATCTTGTGCGTTTGTGGTTCTCATGAAGCTAGGCGTGTCCTTTAATCGATGGAAGTCTGAGTACCCATTTGTGATGTAACTTGAGTTTGCATGTTTACCACAAAATCACTATGTTAAATTCATGTATCAACTAAGTTTTCAGTATGTAGATAACTCCTTTAATATATAAATAAACTCAATATATGGTGCTGCTTTGTTTTCAATTTATTTTTGTATCCTTCATTCTTTCTCTTTCCCTCAAAAATGTACATATATAAGAAAAATATTAGTCACACTTATTTATAAATAAATAATACATGCAGTGAACATAAGATTTTTTTTACTGTTATTCATACAAATTGTTATGGTTGATAAATTTGTTGACTTCTATAATAATTAAATTTGTTTTAAATTTTAAAAAATAACTTAAAAATAAATGCTTTTGAAAAAAGTGTTTTTAATAAGCAAATAGGAGAAATTGTTTCTTAAAATAAACAAAAAAATTGTTAATTTTAAGTACAAACAGTTTAGACAAAAACATTAAAATATATATACTTATTTTACTAAAATAAAAAAATTGAAAGAAAAAAAATTAAACAAATTCACCCAATAATTATCTTAAAAATCATAAAAAATAATAATTTATATTGATTGATAGTGGAAAACTGAGCTCTACTATGACTCATAATTTTTTATCCAATATAAAGAAAAATTAGAAAAATGTGTTTGTAAATATATTTCACGTGATTATCATAAAGATGCTTCACCTTTTCAAAACATAGTGATAATGTTTTGAAAAATCTCTCAACTTCACCTTCTAATATTAATATAGGTGCTAGCACGTTAGTTCTATATGAATTTCTGTCAGGAAGTTTTTTTCCTCTTCTTATATAAAAAACTCAATTCTAAGTTATTTTCATGCTTAGGAAGTCCATTAGCATCAGAGTTTGTTTCATAGAACACATGATTCCCGTGTTCCTCCCACTATATTGGAAGTAAACTATTAATGGCACTTATTATGGAAAAGCTGAAAAGCATGGATGACTTTAATCGAGGGTCATATTAATTCCTTAAATATATATTAAACTGTCGTCATATTAATTTCTTTTATAGACTTTTTCATCAAATCACTTCCTCAAAAATATAAAATTATCGTGAACTCGTCTTTTATATAAACTTTTTAATTTTACATATGAACAAATTAAATGTTATTTCTATTTTTTAATAATTAATCTAATAAAAAATTAAAAGAAACACAATAACACTTTAATATTTAAGGAATTGATGATAATAAAAATGTTTGAAAGACTAACATAATAATACCTTAATATTTAGAAGACTAAACATTTGACTTTAAAAAGAATAATACATAAACTTTTTTATCACATTATTTTATCCATAAAAATTGTAGATAAATATTAAGGATGTATAATAACCCACATATCTTATTTAAGTAACTTAATTAGACCTCTTCGAAGTATACACGTACATGATCTCTGGCCCGTGGTGTGTATAACAAATTACTAACACTTGAATGTTATCATACTTTTAACATTAATGATGAGAAGTCAATAAAAGAAGACCAAGAATAATATATATATATATATATATATATATATATATTAATTGAAAAGTATTATTAATACACATATAATCTAATTTTTAATATAAAACATAATACATATATTATGTGAATATGTTGAATACCCAATATCTATATATACTTGTAAAATTAAAATTAGCAAGTAGTTAAGAAGAATTATTTACGTATGAATAAAGTTTAGATTTAAATATTATGTGCCACATTAGATGAGTGAATTTTCATATAGGCTTAATTATATAATTGACTCTTTAATTATAATTAAAAATTTAATTGGATTCCTCAATTAATAAAAAATTCAATCAAGTCTTTTAATTATTTAAAAAGTTTAATTAAATTTCTCAATTGTTAAAAAGTTTAATCATGTCCTTTAATATTTTTTTTAAAAGTTTAATTAGGTCTCTCAATTTTTAAAAAATCCAATCATATCCTTTAATTTAATCCATCAATTATTAAAAAAATTCAATCAAAATTTATATATTCGATTATAAAAACAACCTGATTCTAATGTTTTAAATAATTAAATGATTTAATTTAAATTTTTAATAACTAAGATATCCAATTAAATTTTTAATTATATTTAAGGGATCAATAGGATAATATATATATATATATATATATAATAAATTAACCAACCTTTTTGTAGTATTTAGCCCATATCAGCAAGTCTTTGATATTGCATGTAACACGTACATGTACCCACATGCATTAGCTGTCCACAAAAGTACCTCAGGGGGATGCCTAATTCTTGGGCAGCATCCAAAGTGAAGTACATGATACTGTCAGAACTATGCAAGTCACATGTGAAGTGATGGTTCACTATTGAGTTTAGAAAGGAGGTATTCGAAAGGACTTAAGCAAGTCTTTCTAGTAGAATCACATAAAGAAACTGTGTCCTGTGTGGCATCAACATTAGGGTTATCAGAGAGACCATCAGGGATGGTTTCAAATTGAAATGATGTGACACTATTGAGGGAATTAGGACCTCTTGATTTGAGAAAGCGTTTGTGGTTGTACTCTGTGTTAACAAAGGTGACGTGGAAGCCTCTAACATGAAGGAGTTTTGCTAGCTTGAGCATTGGGTTTATGTGGCCTTGTGCTGGGTATGGGATGCACACAGCATGAAGCTTTTCCATTGAGCCCAATTAGCAAAACAATAAAAATGAGAGTACTAATTTGTGGCTTGTTAATTATGCAAACTAGTCTTCCTCACACCACATTTTATAGGGGAGAGAGGTGGTGTTTAATTAATTTGTTTTCAAAAGTAATGATCTGTTATTTGACGAAATTCCAAACTTGATATTAGTTGGTGAGTTCAGTTAGATTGGGAATGTGTTCTGATCAGAATTTCGAAATATATCATTGTCACAAAGTGGACATGTCCACTTTCAAAGATTTGTTAGCCATGCTATATAATTTTTTTAAATGAGTTTAATTCTTTTTACGGTAACATTTTCAATCTTTTGTTTGATTCTCTATGATAGACCATGAACACGTTTTTTTTGGTAGGCAAGATCATGAACACATGTACATTACCATTAAGTTCAAGCTATGATAGACCATATAAAGTTTGTTGAAATCTAATGATTCCAGCAAGTCAAAATTTGCAAAGTGAGAAGTAACACATAGGGTCAAGCAGGGTTATTTCAGATATTTCTTTTTGGAAACCACTTTTGAAAGACAGTACTCTTTATATTTTTGGATTACAATTGGAATATATGCATGAGATATAATATTTCTGTATGGTACCTTAGTGTACATCCTTCTCCTTTTGTTTAGATGTATATCCTTCTTTTATATATATATATATATATATATATGCGCGCGCGCCTTAAAAAAATCATTGGGTCAAGCGGAAAGATATCATGATAAGCAATTGATTAATACGTTATGATACTATTTCAGAAAAAAAAATTATGATACTATTTTTTGTTACATATAAATAAGTAATGTAGACTTAAATATCATAATATATAAGAGTTGGTATTTATTTAAGAGAAAAGAGTTACACAATCAAAATATAAACGGTTTTATACAGTATTTAATTACAATTTTACATATGTTTTTTTCTTTTTTTTATCGAATTGAATCATAAACCTAATCAAGAACTTAATTAACTGTCTTTATAATTTTTTATTTTTATCACATTTTTTATATACATATAATTTGAATTCAAGATATTACTTGAAAATTTGATTTAATTTCACTCAAACCAATAACATGGCTGAAGTGCAACACAAATGGGTATGCTAAGAGGAACCCTAGCATCAAGGGTTGTGGAGGTATATTTAGATTTTGTTTCTCAAAATCTCGGTGTAAATAATTCCTTTTTGGATGAGCTTTTCGGTGTCAAACTTGGTAGTTCAATCCTTTGAAAAATCGTATTTGGTTTCGTGGCCGGGTTATTAGAAACAGATGGTGGCATGGTGCAATTGTATAGCACTAACTAAGCATATGTTTTTTGTCATAGGCCACATTTTTCGAGAGAAAAATACTTGTGCAGATTTACTCACCTCTAGAGCCTTTACCCACTCTACCTTTTGTTGGTGGGATTCTATCCCTCAGTTCATTGCTTTTTAGTTTAACATGAATAGATATAATTTTACATACTATAGTTTCAAATAGTTTGAGCTTTCATGAGTTTGGTTTATGGCCCTGTGCGTTTTTATCTTTCCTTTTCATTTAATGAAATTTTCTAGGCTGCTCTTTTAGCGGATTAGCATTAAGGGTGTCAAATTAAGATGTTTAACATCGTCTTGCTTCAGCTAACCTTTTGTTTTAAAAAAACTTATTAATAAGATAGAATACTTATTATTTAGTCGTACGTGTAAAAACGAAACCCATATTATGATACTTTAGGATTATTTATAATTTGTAGCCTCGAAAGTTGTATTACCTATTAAAAAATTATAAACTTGATTGAAAAATAGTCATTGTATATAAGACAGGTCACACACGTCTCTATTCTCAAGACTCTTTTTAAGGTAGCACTTGCACTCCACAAACTTATTGGAGCAGACAAGAACTTAAGTCTGTAGCCATGGCAATAGTAATCAAAGTGGCGGCTCTCTCTGGTTCCCTTAGAAAAGCTTCATACCACTCAGGCCTTATCCGAGCTGGTTCCATCTCTCTCAATTATCTTCATGTTTTGTTTTTAATTTTTGTTTCATCTTTGATATATGCTTAATTGCAAATTATTGTGGTGTTGTTGACTTTGGTGAGTGTTGGTGATGATGATGATCATGGTTGCAGCAATTGAACTGAGCAAAGGGGAAATTGAAGGAATTGAAATTGAGTTCATTGAAATTTCGGAGCTTCCCATGTTGAACACTGATCTTGAGATCAATGGGACCTACCCACCAATAGTTGAAGCTTTTCGTCAAAAGATTCTTCAAGCTGATAGTATTCTCTTTGCTTCTCCTGAATATAATTACTCTGTCACAGGTACCATTTTTCTTGAACTTCATCTGGGTTTTGTGTTTTTCTTATACAGGGTATTCATTCATGAAAACTCCAAAAAAAAAAAAAACGTTTAATTTGATTCATTTCTTTTTGGTTATTGGCTGCTTCTATATGGTGAATTTTGGATTAATTTTATTGTTGGCTCTAATTATTTGTTAGTTATTGGTGGATTATTTGGTTTGAATTTTTTTCCTACACGTATTCTTGTGTTTTTCTGTCTCGGATACTCATCCAACAAAAAAGTAAAGTTTGATTGGTTCATTTCATTTTTGTTAAGTGGGCAATTTTGCTTTGGTGATATAGAGTTGAATGCTTTTTTGGTGATAATGTCATGTGGGTTGATTTTGGTTGGTTCTATTTTCTTCTTAGAAATATCTTTTTCAATTGATACATTATTTCTCGATTGTCTTTGTCTTTATGTGGTCCAAAATCGTGTTTGTGTTTTCTTTTAATATATTTAATTAATATATATGTTTACAATTTAAATTTATTGCGTTCAATCCTTTGACCAGTTGATTCCATTTTCCAAATTTGGTCATCCCACGTTTTTTGACTACCAATCAAGCAATCACAAATAAAATAGTATCTCGTGTTTTGTAAACCAAAAAAAAAAAAGAGAGAGAGAGAGAGAAAATATAAAAGAGGGTAGGTAAAAAAGGAAAAAAGTAAACAAAAAAATGGGCCAAGAATCCATGAGAAAGTAACAACATCATTTATATATATAAAAGATAAATTACTTTGTGCCTTTTACTCATATGATTCAAAGTTTAAAATAAATTGTGTTGAAACAAAAATATTTATTTCGTGTATCATCACGATTCCGACAAAAGATTAATTATTTCTTTCGGCAGGAATTATTTTATGTTAATACCATAATCAGAAAAAAAAATATTACTATATGCTACCTCTAATCTTATATATTAAAAATAATTATCTAACTCATCAACACTAATAAAAGTGGTTAGATTAATTATTTTATTATAAATTTTAATTTCATTCCAAGATCGCCTAAGCATTAAATGGTTTAAAAGATGGTTATTTTTTAAATTCAACTAATGAGTATATATTGTTTTACTGATAGTTTAATAAATATACTCACTTCTAGAAAAAATAAACACAATTAATTATGGACAAAAAAGAAGATTTAATAATAAATCAGCTCTATATTTTTATAACAAAAAAAATATTATCTTTTATTTTTTATATATAGGACCAGGAATAATATTATAAGGTTTTTGCTAACTTAAGTATTACTATTTGTGTTTTTGGTAGCTCTACTAAAGAATGCAATTGATTGGGCCTCTAGGCCCCCAAATGTTTGGGCTGGCAAAGCTGCTTCAATTGTAAGTGCCGGTGGGGACTTTGGTGGGGGAAGGTCACACTATCATCTTCGCCAAATTGGAGTGTACATTGATCTTCGTTTCATCAATAAACCAGAATTCTTCCTTCTTGCATTCAAACCACCACCAAAATTCAATGATGATGGTGACTTAATTGATGAAGAGGCCAAGGATAAGTTGAAGCAAGTTCTTCTGTCCTTGCGTGCATTTACTCTAAGACTTCAAGGCAAAAACTAAGCTTGAAGTTACTTTAATTCCACGAATTATTGTTGAAATAAGCTGAGGATTTAGAAATAAACCAATGTTATTCTGAACGTGAATGATGCCACTATGTATAAGGATGGTTTTTAAAGGTCGAAAATGTGTTAGTTCTCTACTTCTCTTGGTACATTTGGAGTAATGTTTGCATTTGTTGTCCTCTACTCTAATTCGGTTTTCTCACTCGTATCATATAGTTAGTTCTCTAGTACGCAATACTCTGACATTTTTGGTATATAAGGGCACGTGGTATCGTACTATGTAATAATGTTATGTGTGTTTCTTTATGTAAGAAATACTTATAGTAACTTTTTTCTTTAAATGTATAAAAAAATGTTAAGAACATTTTTTATAAGTCTATTAATAAAATATCATGAAAGCAAATGTCTTTATTGAATTCATTTTCATTGTTTGAAAAAATATACTTTGAATTATGTGTTTGTCATCATGGGTGAGTTTGTTTAAATTTATTTATTTTTAAATATATTTTTTGATAAAATAAACAGTTTTTTTATGTGTTTGTCTAAACTATTTTTACTAATAATAAACAGTTTTTTTTTTAATCTTTTTTAATAAGCAAATCCTATCTTTTTCTTTTAAAAAATATTTTTTTTAAATATCTATTTAAAAAAAAATCTTTTAAGTTTAAACAAACTTACTCATATATATCTATAAAACAATTAATTCTATGCGTATCATAAGTTTTAACTTTAGTGTCATTATGGCTCATGGAGATATTAATAGTCATTAGGGTTTTTTTAATAGGGAATAGTTAATTGGTTGATACTCTCCTTAATATAAATATTTAAAATTGTATTTTTTTTCCTTCTAATTTTAAAATAATACTAAATTCGCAAGTGTTGAGAATTATGAATAAGTAATATGATAAATTTAACATTTTTAAATAACAGTTTTATTTTGTTTTTCTTGTATCAAAGTTCCTTTAACTGATAAATAATCACACGTCCCACGAGGTTTGATCTCTGATATGAATATGAAGTTGCAACCGGTGAGTTTGGTCGATAATGTGAAATGTTAAGAATCATACTTTTTTAACATATTTTCTTGAAATTTATTAAAAATCACAAAATTTAATAGATCTCATGCAATATTTAATGACTTTTTTTCTTAATTTTTATAATTTTTAATACATTTTTACCAATAAGAGAAGGTATATGAATGGTTGTGTTGTTAGTATTCCTATGGATAGTGATTTTCAAATAAATGGGTCTCTCTTGATAGATATGATGACATGTAAGAAGACATTTTTTGTTGTTGCTGAAGAGGATCATTTGGATAAATTTTTCAATAAATACTTATACAAACAAACAGAAAATAAAAGGATGGAATGAATTAAATTTTTTCGTAAATTAACTTCGATTCTTATAATAACAGTTAAAAAAATGAAGAAACAGAAAGTGAATAACTACCTCCTATAATAGCAGTTAAAAAATATAGAAAGAGACAAGACAAGAACACCTTACGCGAGTCTTTCTGAAGCAAACAGAAATGCCAGCAACGGTGACCAAAGTGGCGGCGCTTTCTGGTTCCCTCAAAAAAACCTCATCCCACACAGGCCTCATACGTGCTGGTTCTATTATTCTGTCTTTTTTTTGTTATAATTTTTAATTTTAATTTCTTATTAATATGTTTACAAATTATCGTACTTTCATTTGTTAACTTTGGTAAATGATAATGGCTGCAGCAATTGAGTTGAGCAAAGGAGCAATTGAAGGCATTGAAATTGAGTTCATTGAGATTTCGGAACTTCCCATGTTGAACACTGATCTTGAGAACAATGGGACATACCCACCAATAGTTGAAGCTTTTCGCTGCAAGATTCTTCAAGCTCATAGTGTTCTCTTCGCTTCTCCCGAGTATAATTACTCTCTCACCGGTACCATTTTTCTTTTACTTTATTAGGGTCTTGTGTTTTTCTGTTAATGGATCATTTCGTTTTATTAGTTTGATGTTGGCTATTATTAGTCCCTAGCTTGAAATTATATGTTTGCCATTGATGGGTTTATTTTGGTTTGGATTTTTTACTACATACATTCTTTCTTAGATAAATTGTCTCTGTCCTGATCTTATTAAATCTGTTTTGTTCTTTTTTTAAAACCGTCATAGTTATTTACGTATTTTGAAGAGAGAGAGAGAAAAAACAAACTTTTAGTACTTTTTTCTCATGAGATAAAAAAAAAAAAAGTTTCTGAACAAAATAATGTTATAACATGAAATTAACATTTGTTTTAATTTAAATAAAGGGATTGATGAATTCATAATCGAGATCTCAAGCCCAATAATTTTGTTTTGTATTTGATAAAGAAAAATGCTAGCGATACAGTCTACTATTATCTGAAAAATATTAGAAATCATAAAATTTTGTGGAGATTACTTCTTATTTAATAAACCCTTAAAAGGAAGGTTAGTAGATTACATTGCAAATCAGATCATCATAGATAGTTTTAGACTACTAATAAATCATAAAATTTGTAATAATTCATTTCTTGGTGATAGCTCCACTGAAGAATGCAATTGACTGGGCATCTAGACCCCCAAATGTTTGGGCTGGCAAAGCTGCTGCTATTATAAGTGCTGGATATGATGACTTTGGTGGGGGAAGGGCACAGTATCATCTTCGCCAAATTGGAGTGTATCTTGATCTTCATTTCATAAATAAACCAGAATTCTTCCTTAATTCATTCCAGCCCCCTAGAAAGTTTAACAGGGGTGGTGATTTGATTGATGAAGAGGCCAAGAATAAGTTAAAGCAAGTTCTTCTATCCTTGCAGGAATTTACCCTTGGACTTATAAGCAAAGGCTGAGTCTCCTCATCTCAAAAATTGTTGAGGTAGGTTATGGATTTTTATAAATTCCAATGTGATTCAGAACTTGCATGACAATGATATGAAGCTTTAAAATGCATTAGTTCTCTAGTTACATTTGGAATAATGCTTTATGCTGCCCTCTTTTGTGTGTTGAATAATCACATCATATTATTTAACATTGGTCTAACTCATGTGCTTGTTACTTCCTTCTTGTGATGGTTTCAGGCTTTATACAATACACAGTTTCAGTTCAAGGATGATGAAATTCAATTTTTATGTGTGCTTGTCTTCCCCAAGCACAATAAGTGTGAATCTGGTTATGTGTTTATTACGCACTATGTTGCACCTTTGCATGCCAAATACTTCGAGAAGACATAGAAGCTAGTTATTGTTGCCTCAGTATAACGTGCATCAATCTTCCACAATGCACATTCAAAAACACTGCAAGATCATCTGGATTCACTTCTTTATTTGACTTTGCTCATTGAATCGGGTTTTTCTTTGTCAGAGCTTTCTAGTCTTGAATCACTAGCTAGGTTTATAATGGTATCATGGGATGACTCTGATGTGCTATGTTATTTAAAATCAGTTGTTATTAAGATGCTAAAAGAACTAACACATTTTACCTACAAGTCACATTGGGTGTACTCTTATAATATATGTTTAAGCCAGTAGGTGTTGGATTTGGTATTATACCAAATCAATGTGCAATTAACTTTGTTAGTGATCAACCAGGTGGAAAGAAATTGCACCATTCTTATGATCAAATAGAACACTAGACAGGTAAATTTTGCCGACATCTACAATTTATTAGGTAAATATTCAAGGTTCTCTTCATGTAGTAGCCGTCAGCATCCTCATATCTTTGCTTTGTTCCTTGATGCTAACATCCAAGTCAAAGTGCAGTTTTGTTTTGAAAACTTCCTACCAACCTGATTCAGCATGCTTTTCCATATTTGTAAGAGCCATTGCTTGAGCTTTGATGACCAAAGATTGCAGTGAAAAGGAAATACAGTATTCTACACTTTTCCTCACTGAGAATCTTGTTCAACAAGTTTCCAAAAAGCTCATTATTGTTCCAAGAAGTACTTGATTCATGAGATGAATTTGCAAGTCCCAGTCCCCATGCTTCTTTTGCTTTTTGTAAGTCCAAAATTCAGGAAGTGTATCAATGATTGGTATGACTTTCTTTCCGGCCCACTCAATATTGGACCCATTTGGGTCTTCAGCCCTGTTGCATTCCTAGCTGGGCTTTGCTATGCGCACCCAGCTTAATTGTTAGTACACCTAGCAAACTAAGCTAATAGGTGAATTATGTTATATATGTAAAAAAATTAATTATTAGATTAAAATTAATTGTAAAAAAATTTATTATCTAAATTTACATGTACATTAAATATATATTAAAAAATTCAATATTACATATAAAGACATTAATTATTTTATAACATAATTGACCTATTAGATCAGTTTGTTAGAGTGTTGTTCTAATAATGCAAAAGTCATGGGTTTGATTTCTACTTGGGTCATTAATTTTAAATTAACTCCTAAAACATATTTTTGAAAAAAAAATTAAAAAAAAATCGTTTGGGTTGAGTGGGCGTAGCAAAGCCCTCCTGCATATGAATTCTTTGACAGTTTACTCCTCAAGGAGCATGACTGAAATGAAAAACCAATGTCTTCATTCACTCTATGAAGGCAATCATTCATTCCTTCTAATACGATTGTGGAACAATTTGAATAAATTTCTTCCAGGGTATTCGTAGATGAGGCATTAGCAATAGCAACCGAACTCTAAACAATAAAATAACATGCACACACACATACCCAAATTCGGCATATATGGTTACTACTTTGGGACTTTCTATTATTTAATGAGCAATTCATACATACATACATACACACAAAATTGCAATACGACTCATGTACTGTGTCACGGGAGCTTTATGAGTCATGCGCAACAAGAAATAAAATAGATAAAAATAATTTAGAAGTTAAAGTCAATTTATACATGTTAACCTTTTTGAGTAAATTATACTTACAGTATTGTGTTTTTAGCCAATTATATCTTATACTCTTCTTGTAGTTGTCTCGATTAAAAAAATCCCGATTATTTTTCAGATAAAACATCACGTATTCTTCCCCCAAGGCCCAAACACTATTGGCAGTGTTAACAAAAAGGAGGTATATGATTACATTCACAATCCCTGTATTTTTTCCAATTAGGGCCGATAACCCTCCATTACTTTTATTTATATAGTATTTATGTAAATATACTTATATTTTTCTAATATAGTATTATTTATTAAATATAATATATTTATTGAATTAAAAAAATTAATGATAATATATGTATATTAAGCATATAAATACTTAATTGAATTTATGTATATTAAGAAATTACAATTAAATAAATAGAAATTATAACAAAATTGAATGCATACTTATAATAATTGTTGTGCAAGGCTCATACTGAACTGGTTTTTTCTTAAAAATGCTATTGTTCCTTACTTGCAAAATTTCTCATATACAAACCATATTAATGTTTAAAAAAAAAAAGACAAACCATATTAATGTTAAAAATAAAAAAAAGACAAACCATATCTCTGTTCCATCCCTATCCGAAGCAAAAGAAAAATATCACAATCCCTATTTGCTACACTCCCTTTCACTCTTACTATGAGTCACTTCTTGAGAGAAAAAAAAAAAGGTACACAATTATATTTTTATTCAAAAAATTATATAACATGGAAATTTGTAATCAAATAAACTTTTAGCGAATAATTGGTAAAAAAAAAATCGAGCTTAAAGAAAAAATATGATATATATTCTCATTCAACCGTAAATAATTATTTTTTGACAAATTTATTGATTTTAATAATAATAATTTTAAATGTTATACGAACAATAATATGTGATTTGATTATAATTTTTTTTTCATTTTTAATGCATAGCCATTATACTTGATATTAAAAAAGAAAAAGAAAACAAAACTATATATAAATAGCATAAAATTAATTTTACAATATATCTAATCATAAATAATCATGTATCAAAATTTTATTGAATAATAATATAAAATAATTTTTTTACACGGTCATGTATATATGACCATTAAATTCATTTTAAAAAAAGTATTATACAACTCTAATCTAACAACTTCTCTTTGGAGTGACTTGAGAATCCATTACTAAAGCAAATAAGAACTTAGGTTAATTGAAACACAACGTAAATTTTCACCAACAAATATTAGGCAAATTATTAAGATAATATGTCATAGGAATAGGAAGAGATATATTATTGTTGTCACAATTAACATTGAACATGTTGTAATACATAAACCAATTAAACATAATTTGGTTTATATGTGTTTTTAGTCTCTCGTATTAAGGAATTGTTTTTTTAGTCTTTCAAATTAAAATTTATATTTTTTTAAATTTTTCAAATTCAAAAAATATTTTTTTCAATTTTTCTGTAGTGTTATCTCAAATTATGCATTCAAATTACCAAAAATAAGTCATAAATGAGTTTTAAAAAATAGCATTTCACGAAGTTGATAATTATAACTATAAATTTGAATTTAAAAGATTAAAAAGGCACGTAGTAAATTTAAGAGATTAAAAAGATATTTAATTCATATATAATTATAAAACATGAAAGAAAGAAAAAGAAAAACGTACAGTAGAATGAAATGCGCATGCAGGCCATGTTTGGCTTATTTATGGATCCCTAGGTAAGGGGAGTTGTATGCATACGTCTTCAATACTTGGCGTTCACTCCTCCGGAGCAGGAGCAGGAGGAACAACGTAATCTGAAAAGCACAACTTGATAGTATTAATCATCTCAATACCAAAAATAACAAAGATATTCATCAAATTAGCTTTACATGCATACAGCAAATTATTGAAAACAAGTAAAGAAATTTGTTGTTTATGATCTTGGGGTTTATATATGTTATCCTTCCTTCTCTGCCAGCGGCCACCATACCATTCACTTTTCATCTATCAGTTAAATTAAAATATATTAAAAGTGTAAAAAAAATTGATACTGTCATTCAATTGTTATTATTTTTTTTTTCTAGAGCCCATATGTATTATTTATATGAGAGGTAAATTTGATCCAAGTTGACCAAAATCACTATAAGGATCATATCTCTATCTTTGAATGTTTAAAGTGATTTACATAATTCAAAATCACTTATTCAAATAAAATAATCTTACATTGATTGTGTTAAATACTAGATCATTATTCAATTATTATAAGTTGTTGCATATGATTAGATTATTAGTTTTTATAATAATTATTTTTAAAATAATTAAAATTATTTTTTTTTAAATCATGTCATGAGAACTTATTTGTTGGCTTTACAAATGATTATTTTTTCTTTAAGATCCTAGATGACCTTCTTTAGTAGGTATGTATTTTGTCGTAATATTATTTTTATTCACAAAACTTAAATTTAAGAATTTATTTAAAAGATTTAAATATAATATTAGTTGGATGAATAACATATTTTGATATATTAAAAAGAGAGAGAATAAAGGATGTTAAAGATTATAGAAATTAAGGTTACCTCCACATTGGGTATCAATATTTTGATTGTTGAGTTATTGGGATGGGGGAATGGTATCCCCTTCCTTTCTTATGAACTCACCACATTTCTGAAAAATGAGAGTGAAATTACCTCCGCATTGAGCCGAGGCAAGTGGCATGTTCCCTAGCACTACAATGCCAGCAAGCACCAACATTGCAAATGCCAAGTTTCCTCTAATTGCCATGCTCACACTCAACTTTAATTATGATTATTATTATTTGTATGGAGGCTGGCTTATGCTTACAATTCTAGAATTGGGATCACATCTTTATACAAGAAAAAATAAATTGTCAAATAATTTACGACGTGCGTTAACCAACTCCAAGTTCATTTTCGTTTAGTTATTAAAATGTCATTAATTAAATAATTGACTTTCTTTTAACCCAAAGCTGAAAGGATATATATATATATATATATATATATATATATATATATATATATATATATATATATATATATAAATGTAAAATCATCAGCGTCAAACATGTGAATCATCTAAAGCAAGATTATTTAAAAAAATGAAAACTAAAAATAAAAAATTTAATTATATTTTTCGTCTTTAATATCACAATTGTATGTTTTCAATTCATTGGTTTTTTGTTATTTATCACAAGATAATAATGTCTTGCTAATGAGATAGTTAATATATTGTTTGACACATGTTAACATGACTTAATTATACTTTTAATCCTTATGATATTATAATTACTATTAGGGATCAAAAGTGCAATTAAGTCATATTAACATTAGCATATGGATCGACAATATATCAACTAACATATTACCATCCACTATCACATAAACAAAACCTATTAAATGTTTAATAGATTATAGTAGGTATCAAAATTACAAATTTATGATACTTGGATGACTTAATTTGTACCATTAGAGTCAAGAAATCAAAATTGTACAATTGTGATACCCAACAAATCAAAAGCTTAATTGAATCAAAACAAAAATACTAAATGATCAAAATTATGGGAAAAACTCTTATTTTATTTGTTTAAATATAATATTAGTCTCTCTATTTTGCTTAACTTTTAATTTTGATATCCCATTTTAAAATATGAACATTTGGCCTCTCCTCTCTTATTTTAGGAAATTCATAATTTTAATCAAATTTTTATTTTTGCCTATATTTTATTTTTTGCCTTTAACATATTCATTTTAGGTATTATCAAAATGATTTAATTAATTAAAATATAATAAAAAAAATATAGAAAAAATTAAAATTTTGATTAAAAAAAATATAAATTTTCTAAAATAAGAGAAATTGAATATCTTTGAAGTAGAGAGACAAAACTTGCGGATTAGAAAAAATAAGAAGACTAAAGTTTGTATTTAAACTTCCTCTTTTTTAGTAAAACCATATGACACATGTTAAAGATTTTCGTTTTAAAAAATTTAAAATATCTAAAAAATAAGACTTTTAAAATTTATACTTAATAAAGGATTATGTTAAATTTTCCAAAGCTGGCAGTTCTAAGTAGTTATGACAATGGACCTAGGACGCTAGGTGGACACCGGTATTAAACCTTTGTCGTTAGTTTCATTGTAATTGCTAAATGTACCTCCTCGAAATTTAAAATGTGATTTCTTTTATATTTTTAGTATTTTTTATTTTTTTTTTAAAAACCTTTCTAAAAACGAATTTTCAGAATAATTTTTTGTCAATGAATAATATTTTAGAAATTAGGTTCCGTATCTAATACATTTGATATAATATGATAACATTTTAACACTATCAAAAATTAGTTTCAGAAGTATTGAAATTTTAACGTATCCCAAAAGCCTATTTTTGGAAGCAAGCTAGTCCTGCAATCTGACCGTTAATACTAATAGATAGTGACATCAAGCGTTCGGATGAATCTTGCCAATAAGAACATCTACTTGCTCTTAATTAACACCATAAGTAAGATTTAACAAGTCCTCATAAAGAATGGATCCTCCAAATAACCAGTGAAAAAAATTTCTGGCAGAAACCGCCACTAGTTGTTTAATACCCTTTTTAATACACCAGCCAAGTATGTTCTAGCTATCAAAAGCACCAAAAAAATTAACCGCCGCAAATTAAAGATCTTCACGTGGCCCTCCTATCAATCGTCACATCATCAACTAATGGTGCATTTGATGAAAGAGACTAAAAATGTTAACGGATGAAAACATCTAAGAATCAAGATCAGTGAATTTTTTATTTAAAGATTAAAAATGAAAATTCAAGAAATAAAAACATAATTATCCAATAAGAATTTCCTATCTGCTACGCATAAAGCCTTTATGCACAAACTACCTCTAGCCTCTTTAATTTCCACCATTAAGTTGTTGTCACAACGAAGTGGCGTCTGCTTCCTCCCAACCTTGCACTTGCGAGAGATGATTTGGCAATTAGGATAATATATATAAACTTCCTTATTGTATGTTTTTTTTTTTAATTTCATGTTCTCTTATACAAAAATTGTGTATCATTTTCATATTGATTTCATGACTTTTGAAGTGTGGTTCTTTTCATTATTTTTATTTTTCTTTATTTGTGGAAATTAGATTGTGCATGTGGGGCATTTTCCTCTTCTATCGTATTAACTTTTACTTCATTGATAGAGCATGACCAATCCAAAGAAACTTTAAAACTGGGTAATAAAGAATTATTTTATTTAATTAAAAATTAAATAGAT
>NC_038249.2:30428149-30433492 GCF_000004515.6 Glycine max
TTTAATTTATTTTTTATATATGAAAATTATAAAAAAATTAAATTATATTTTATTTACGCAGTTAGTTTTCTTATAATTATTAAAAAAATTATATAAGGTTTTTAAAATAGTCAAATCTTTTCTTTTGAAAAATATTTGAATAATAATTATTTAGCTGTTATATATATCTATATATATATATATTAAAATATTAAACTAAAATTAACAGAATTATCGGAAATTAACTCTTGATTGACACTTTTTTTTATACATTGATTGCTAGAGTTTGAATCCGTTAATAAAAGTTTTTGTAACAATTTATTTATTATAAAATAAAGATCAAGATTAAATATATGGATTTAATATAGAAAAGATTATTCAAGGTAAAAAAATTAAAATTCTCAGTTATAAATATGACGATTCAAATGGATGAAAAATTAAAGTAGTTAGTTAGCCAAATTTATTTTAAAAGATTGGATATATTATTTATTTCGGATTAGTGTTTGTGCCTTAACTATTTAAAATCAATACACGCTATTAAAATTAGAAAATTTGTTCAAGATAATAGAAAAATTATTTAAGGTAAAAAATTGGATGTTTTTTCGATTAATGTGAAATCTCAAATGGATTGATTGAAATTTTCAAACAATAATTGAAATTATTTTAATATGTTAAATACATTATTTACTGCATAATAGTGTTTGTACCTTAATTTTTAAGTCAAATATATGCCACGAAAATTTATTCATGAACTAAAACAACGGAAATTTTCAAGGAAAATATATACTATAGATTGATATAAAATATTATTTAAGAAAATAAATTTATTTATTTTATATAATTTATGTATTTGAACTCTAATATATTGTATTACATTAAATGTTTATCAATTATAGATTCATAAAAAAATATTCAAAGATGAGTCAAAATAGATATTTTTAGATCTATTGCAAATACTACGTAAGACAATAAATCTTTACATCAATTCCATACATCATATAAAAATATCTATTTATAAAATTTTCATCAATCAAATTAATAGAGTTGGTAAAAAGGGTATGATTGTAGTGCTTGAAACAATTAAAGAATTTAATTTAATTTTTTAATAATTAAGAGATTTAATTTAAATTTTTAATAATTAAGGGATTTAATTAAACTTGTAATTATAATTAAAGAATTAATTGTAAGCCTAACTTTTATATAACAGAAGATTAAAAGTCATATTAAAATTAATTTATAATTAATTGCCTATAAATATCGGCATCCAATAATACTTGAAAATAAATACACAAGGGGTGGAGCGCTATAATTTTGGGATTACCAACCTTATATGCCTTTTAAATTCATTTTTAATTATGGCACCAATGTTTGAATTTGGGTTCCTTACATGTACGGGCACTAACATTGAAGTTTAAACTTAGTTAATTGAGCTTTAAGTCAAACCATTTAATCATATTGTGTAGTATAATTAAATGAGATTATTTATTTATTTACTTTTTCCACGGTAAAGGTTGGCAGAAATTTTAACTATATATAATATTTGTGCCTTGTACATGTTTATTTGAATTTGTAAACAAAAATATATAATTTAAATTTGTAAAAAATATGTTAAGAAATGAAGTTTTTGTTAGAATTTTGTGGATTAATATTGTTTAATTATTTAATTAAATTTTAGATTATTAATACCAATTTTACAAATGTAATACATTGGATTAAATTATTAATTCCTACAAATATTTCTTATAACAATTATATCAAAATATTTGTTTTCGAACTATCTTAAACCAATCTTTTATTATCTTTACATGTATACTTAATTTTCTTGTTTATGTATATCTTTCATCTCTCTCTCTCTCTTTTTTTTTTTGCATTAAACAGGACCAAGAAAATTACAACAATCTGGAGGTTGTTCAAACATCATAAACTCAAACTCCAACTCACAAGTTAAGTTAGCAAATGCATCTTTGTTTCTTTCTCGATGGATATGAGAAATACACAATCTCCATCCAAAACAAATCATATTACAAATTTGATGAATTAAGCTCCATCATAAAGTGTTTCCTACCTTGTTCAGTTCTTCCCAATGGACTGCTTTCGAATCAATATGGAGATCCACAACTTGGAATCCTTTTTGGTGGCCTCTTCAAAGACCATCATACACTCCCGACAACTCCCCAATAAAGGAGTTACTACTTCCAATTCCTTTTTTTAAAATCACACATTCATGGACCCATAGATTTAAATAAAAGTTATCTATATTTTCTTGTTCTTGTACTTGAATCATTTATATTTAAAGTTATCTATTATTCTATCATTATTTTTTCTGTTATGATTATTGTTATCTGTTATCATAATCATTATTGTGGGGATAAATTAATAATAATTAAAATATTTTAAGATGTAATTTGATTATTGAATTTTTTAGAGGTTTAATTATTATATTAGATTTTAATTTAAATTTTTAAATATTTTAATTTTAAATATTTATTATTTTTAATCTTGATCCAATGATTATTATTAATTGTTGTTATGTCGTTCTTATACTGACTACACCAAAGTCCAAAATATGTAAATACTAAATGAGTTTTGCTAATCAATACACTTAAAGATGTTAATTAAAGAATTAAAAGGAAAAAATATTTATTATGAAAATCATTAAAAAATATATAAAAATAATCATAAATAATATAATTTATCGCCTCCAACAAAAAACATAATTTAAATTTTTAATTAATACTCTTACACATGAGAAGCCGGTTAACATTACTCATACTAAATAGCCTCCAAAATGGGTAAATAGACTGCCAACAAAAATAGTATGAAAACACACATGAGAAGCCGATGGTACCCCACACCTTACTTTTGTTAGTAGTCAATCATGACCAAAATGAGCATATTCACCACACTACTTTCTTTTATTCTCTCAATCAATTAATTAATTAAAACTGTATTATATCAGTGTGTGTCCTTATTCAGCCACTCACTCACTTTTCCTTCAAAAGTGATTGATTCTAGTGACGTTATAAGGGACGCTATCCATGTCTGCCACACTGTTCCGCCACCCTATGACTCTGCTATCTACGGCCACCAAGGGTAGTTGGTTGGGGTTGGTGGAAACTTTGTCAGATCAAAAGGGTTATTACTTATTGGCATTGCATGCCATGCTTCTGTTCTCGGTCATATTCTTCAATTCCAATTGAATTGAATTGAAAATTGTCAAGTGAATGCAAAGTGGTAAAAAGTGAGTAGAAGACTAGGCAGTGTGAAGGCAAACAAGTGAACAATTTTCCAAATTTGTTGCAATTTGGTGTCTGCAAATGCCATCAGCACAACTATATCTTTACACTCTTACCTTCATTCCTTATTGTCCCCACATTCTCACTCTGCCATTACATTAAATTTCACACCTGTTTTTATTCTCTTTTTAGCAGAATATGAATCGGCCATTGATGCAGGTGAAGTGAAATCGTTTTGAATTAGAATAATTCCAAAAAGTTCAAGATTTCAATTGAAATATATTGATAAAGTAATTTTTTATTATAATTTAATTATATGTTATTATATGTAATAAATTTTTTATTTAATATGATTATTTTAAAAATCATACCTAGCATGTTTTCTAATTAATTAATAGTATAAACTTTTTACACTAACCATATATTAAAACTAAATTTATATTTAAATAATTTTTATTAATATTTTTTTATTGACAAATATTAGTATGTTAGTTTTATTATAAATCTCATTTGAAAGATTTGAACATACCACCTATTCTCCTTCCTTCATATTTCCTAATTATTGGTCAATCTTCTATCTCCAACATGATATTTTTACTAATATTTTTATTTATTAAGTTGTTTAATATTTTTAGAAATTAAATATACTTATAAATAATATTTTATATAAAATTAAAAAAATATTAACATATTTTTTTAGGGTGTTGAAAAGATATTATTACTAAATATTTTTAGAAGTACAACATTGGTCAACAAAGATTGACCTAGTTAGTAAGAAACCACCTAAAAAATATGAGTTTGATTTCTACTACGCACATAAAGACGATGAATAATATGTAAATCTTTGTTGAACCTTATGATCTATTGACCCTGGTAAGTCCCGTAACCAAACTCACCTAAACTTTAAGTAAGAAAAAAAAAAGATAATTATCACTACCTGCCATTTTATATAATTTATTCTTTAAAAGCAACAAACATTTTTTTAAGGAAATATTAATAACACAAATTATATTAATAAAATAAAATTCTTTAACAAAAATATCTTTACTAAAAAAAGAGTAAAAATGTCATAATGAATTCATTTCAGTATTTGGTAAGATACCAAAAATAATAATAAGTAATTTTCTAAAGTGATAAATGTATTGAAAATTAAAAACAAGAATCTATTTGGTTGAAAAGAAAAAAAAGTGGAAGAGAAAAACAATATTTTTTTAGTACAGAAAAATATAAAATTTGAACTAAAAATTTAATGAAATAGAAAATTGAATTTTTATGTGTGTATATATCAAATTTTTCTTTATTTAATTTCTCTTCAACTAAATTATATATATTGGGCAGAGGTGAATATTGTGTGGATCGTAATTTATTGGCCTAGCTATGCCTGCTACGCTAGCTGCTGCCAACCTGTTTACATTAACTGCTACGTTGCTAGCTGTTAGCAGGTTTTGGTGATTCTCGCTTTTCCTTTCTTTTCTGGTTTTTCGTCTTCTGAATTTTGTATTTTGGAAATACATAAGCAATTCTGTTACGAGAAAAAAAATATATATTCAATTGTACTTTTTCTCCCAAATTTCTATAATATGGCAACTTTTGTTTCCTATTTTGTTTTTTTTTTCAAATTTTGCTCACACGTAACAATTCACAAAATTATCTTTGATGTGATCAATTATTTTGAAATATATTAAATTAAAAAAAAAAACAAAATTATCAATGTTATGATGAGTCAATAAATTATTAATGTCATAAATACTTCATTATTTAATGTTGTAGACAACAAGATAGACTAAAATTAAAAACAAAATCCAAGAGACTGAAATTGAAAAAAAAAAACTAAAAAATAATCATATTTTATAGGAACCAAGGAGTTATTTAAGTTATTAATTAATGTTTATATCATATAATGGAAGAAGCTAAACAACTCATTTTTTAATTTTACATGGAAGCAGAAAATTATAAACACATTTTTTTTTGTCTAAACCACATGCATTCTTCAATGAAAAGTAATTTTGTTTGAGTTGACTAATATCTTTATCAATGACAAAATTTGTCTTACAAACTTGTCCAAATATATTTTTGCTATGGAAATCTAATTTAGTTGATTGAACATAACGCATGAGTATGGTAGAAT
>NC_038249.2:30433592-30437376 GCF_000004515.6 Glycine max
TTTAAAATTATTTAAAATAACATGTGATGAATCAACACACAGATATTTAAAAATATAAAGTTATCACATTAAAAACAACTAATACAAAATATAATAGCAAAAAAAAAAAATGGCAAAGTAAATCCTATGGTTTAGAATCTCTTAATTCAATTCTTCTAATTTTTTATTTTTTATTTTTTATTTATTTTACATTAAATTTATACATTATATCTAAGGTTTCAATATTTATTTGTATCTATAAATATGTCATTTTTTTCTTTTAGTTCATGTCTTTTTTCATTTATAATTTTTGTAAATTCATTTTTTTAGTATATGTGACTTTAAGATGATATAACATTATTGACATGATACTTATGCTGACATGACATTATGTTGATGTGACATGTGATGATAAAATTATAATATTATCTTTTGATGATGTGGCACATGATGATATTAGCATGACATTATTATTAATGTTTTTTAATTGTCTAGTGACCAAAACTTAAATTTTCAGAATAATTAGAGACTAAAATTATATACAATTTTTTTACTAGCCATAAATAAAAATGAAAAGACAATAAACTATAGTATAAGAATTAAAATCATATTTAAGTCAATGTTCTCTTTGAGAAAAGTTTTGAATTTTAGTTTTGTGAATAAAAAAACGTGATTAGATAGAGGAAAACTCTAATAAAGATGATCGATCAGATTTTATGATGAAATGTTTGGTAGAATAAAATAAAATTGAGTGAAGGTAAATTGAGATAATTTTTTTGAATTAAAACATAATATAAAGTGTAAATCCCACCTCATTTAATTTTATTTCTTTCATCTCTCTTTCAATAGAAATAAGGGATTGTGTGAGATAAATTAATGTAATGTACTTATAAGACTTAAATACAATTTTAGTTTTCATATTTTATTTAATATGTAATATTTATTTTTCTATTTTAAAATAGAAATATTTTATCTTTTCATTTAAGGAAATATATAATATTGGTCTAATCTTTAATTTTATTAATTTTATTTTAGTCTAATTTAACCCTAAACTAAATATAAAAAATATATTTTATAAGAATATTTTTAAACGAGGTTATTATAATTATAAATCGTTCAATAAAAAAATACAAAACTGTTAATTAGGAGTTTTCGTGACTTGGATCAGTTTATTAGTTAGGAGTTTTCCTGGGTTGGGCTGATTTGGATTTTGAATTTTTTTACAATATAATATTTAATAACAAAATATTTATTTCACCTAATATTTTTTTCCTATAATTATCACTTTATATATATGATTAATTTCTTTACCTAAATATAATCAAGAATAAATGATCAATTTAATCATTAAATTTTTATTTCAGTATCATTTTAGTTCTTAAATTTAAGAACTCAAATAAGTTCCTGAGTTTTTTATGGATTTCATTCAAGTCTCTAAAATTAGTCCATTTTTTTTATTTTGGTCCCAAACTTAGAGTTATAAATGATTATACAATATAAGTTTAGAGACCAATAAGAAAAATGAATCAATTTCAAGGACTTAAGTCAAACTATTAAAAAAATTAGAAACTTATGTAAGTTTTTTTTAATTTTAGAAATTAAAATGACAACAAAATACAAACTTAGGGATTAAATTTGTCATTTATTCTATTAAAAAATTACATTAAATACCCGATGACCAAATTAAAAGACTTCATGACAATATTCAAGCTCTAAAGGTTAAAATGTATTATTTAAAAATTAAAAATATAATTGATTGAGTCTAGCTAGTTAAAGTTGAAAAAAGATAGTGTATACTAAAACTAAAGTGATTATATCTGTTCTAGTTTGAATTTATATTAAAAAAAACCAATAATATAATTTATTTAAATCAATTTAATTGATTCAGTGTGGAAATTCATCAAATTCCATTGAACAACTAGGAAGTGCAAGTTTATGATGATATATCTCTATGCTGATATTTACGTCCAAACAACTAGGAAATGATAGAGATATTTGTTACAATAATAAAGTGTAAATGGATAACATGCAAGGCTTATATGTAAAGAGAATACCTATTTAAAGTGCTTAGATTATTGTAAATAAGAATAATGTATTTGTTGTAGATTGTAGTAGAGTCGAACATGGGGCTAAATTCATTCTATGATGTCTGCATTTTAATATATATATTTTAACTCCTATCCGTCCCGCAGGCATAATAGGCCGACCCACATTTGAAAAAAAAAATTTAAAAAAATAGAAAATAAGTTTTAAAATGTAAAATTTGATTTATTTTAAAAATTAACTATAAATTGTCTAATAAAAAATTATTTATCCAAAATGGTAACATAATTTATATCTTAAGTTACCTAAAAATATATTTTTACATCAAGTCTATTTAATCTGCGATTTTATACTAAATCAAAATATTAGATCACTATTCACCAATCATTAAACCATATAAAAAATACTTAAATTTTTTATTTTACTTTGTTTACACAAATTATTTATTACTATTATATTTTTTATATTAAAATGTAAAAATCCCATGAGTGTTCATGTAAAAAACTTATAATTTAAATAGGCTCAAAATATCAATATTTATATTTCGTATGGGTTGTGAGTTTCATGGGTAGTCCACGGGCCATGGTCCATTTGTCCAGCTCTACATTGTAGGTTGCTTTTCCTTTAAAATCATCATAACCAAAGGATGGAGAAAATTTTTTAACGACAACTCAAAAAAAAAAAAAACCTACTAAGTCATTGATGACTGATAATTGTTTGAAAAGGTCAAAGATATTAATAAAGTTGGGAAAGCCTTTTGTTAGGCAGCCTGTGATGCGAGGTGGAAGAAAATGTCAATATTTTTTAAATTGTTATATTAGAAATTTTCACATGCCAATATTATTATGATTCTATGGATACATAAAAAAAAATGCATGTAACAAGATAGCTCGTTTAACATGCTAGGAAAAAGCAAAAATGATATCAATATGATGTTAAACCAAATAATCATGGATTTAAGAGAACAAAACTAGGATTGGTTAAAGAGGGAAAAGTACACTTCTACCTTTAGTAAGAAATAAGACTTTTCCTTAATATTTTTGTAAAATTATATTTTTAATCTTTCTAGTTGTCTTTAATTTCGATTTTAGTCCCCTTTTAAATTTATTAACGAATTTAATTCCTCAATTATGTCATCCTATAAATGTGATTTCTAAGTCTAGATTTGGACGTTGATTGTTACAAAACAACATTGATTGTCACTGTTACATTCTGATTTGATGATGAAAAGGTGCGTTATTTTAACAAAGTGTGGTTAATTATTTTTTTTACCCCAAAACAGCGCTAGCCATTGCTCGAGTGACTGAAACACCATGCTTTTCACTCTCTTTGGCACCACCCATTACAACTTTTTCTCTAACCATATCTCATGCCTAGAATATCAACACCAACTTGAAAAATCGATAACACTACTTCATGTGAAAAAGTGAAAATCTCATTTTCTAAAGACTAAATAAATCACTAGAACACACATATCAACCATAAGTTCATTTCTCAAATGGTCAACCTCTTCAAGAACCTCTTTCTATTATTAAAAATTGTGTTTGTTGATCTTGGCTACATCATTGTTAGCCGCAAGCTCTTCATCTGGACCCTCGACACCCTCACTGTCTTTGCCTTCCTCTTTGGCTTCATCACTCTCATTGTCAAAATCGTCCCCCACCACCACCACAAGCCACCCCTTCTCGACAACTACACCATCGCCCTCCACAAGGCCTTCCTCTTCTTCAACACCCAGAACTCCGAAAAGCTCCCTCGTCAC
>NC_038249.2:30437482-30439461 GCF_000004515.6 Glycine max
AGAAATATACTTTAAAATGATAGTATAAATAATTAATAAATTTAATGTGATTAACTAAATTAACTATTTTTCATAAAATACATAAATTAATTAAAAAGTCTTATAATTAAAGACCGAAAGAGTATCGGCTAAAACTATTAATATATCCTTGGTGCGAATGAAATTGGATTCAAATTTTTTATGTATGCTCTCATTATAGTAGATAAAAAATATAATTAGAAAAAAATCCTACATGATTAATAAAATTTCTCAAAGATTACAGTAAGTAATTCATACTAATAAAAGCTTGACAAAAGAAATTGCTGAAACCCACCTTTTGAAGCGTTCACCATCTGTTGACAACAACATTTGACATATCGATCCTTGATATTAGCAAGAAAAGAAGTACTAAAACCAAGTGATGAAGAGAAGTTGTTAATCTAGTGTTGTCTAAAGCCACAATTAATTAAAGAAAACAGGAACATAGTGGGGGACCACTTTCACCTAAAGATCGGGTATTGGCATTGTCTCTAAGCAACCTTTGGGGTTCAAGCCTATGAAAACAAAGCATAGAATTCGACAAAAAGGCTATTTGTCTCTGACACGAGCTACCTCAATGGGAGACAACACCCTAACATAGTTGACATCAAAATTTTAGAGCACTTGTGGGCTCTTGTGCAATCCCAATCAGCAACAAATTGCTTGCATTTTCATTGACAACACAAGGCCCCTTCGTGTTTCTCAATACACACAAAACCACACTGTCATTGACACTATACCTTTGTTTAGAGGGCAATTACTGACTTTGACCTAACATAACAAAGGGGACAGTGATAGACCCATTTTTTAATTTGCCCTTTCAAATGGGGTTCTTGGTTTTAAATTTTAATAATATTATTGTTGCATTATTATTATTTTATGAGATTCTTGATTTTCATGTGGACAAGTAGTTTGGTTAGTTACCACCATGCCACTATGTTACTTTCTTATCATATGGCTCTTAATTTCTGAATTATGGAAAGATGTTATGGCGTGACAACAAGAGTGACCATCCTCTCACTATCGATCAATAATATTTTTCAAAGCAGAATGAAACCGTGCTATGGATTTGAGGACTTGTTTGTTTGTTTTTTTTTATATAGGCAACGATAATAATTTCATTAAAACAAACCAGAGGATTTGTTTGGTTGACTATTAAGGTGAGATTGATGGAATTCATAAAGAATAATAATAATAATTCATCAATGTTAATCAAATGTGTAAAATTAATTGACACAAAATTATTCTAGTTTAATGAAAGTTTTTAAGTTCAAATTTTAGGTAACAAACTTATGCATTAAAATTTGAAGGAAAAATTTTGTTACTTAAAGATTTTATCATACAAACAATATTTTCTCTCAATTTAACCTAATGTGGAATGTAATTCTAAATTTTTTTTTTATTATTGTGAAGATTCTGGGGCTGTAAGAATGCTGAACACCGTACCCCTCCACTTTGTCGTACATGCTGAAGTTTTTATGAAGAAAAACTTGAAACGACTTAGAAATTTAGAATTGCCATGATTGCCTGATTACCTAATATCAATATTCTTACGAACCTTTTTTCGAAATAAGAACTTCATGAGTGCGTAGCATGTATGCAACACGTAATAATGTCTGGCCCAAATTTCAGCTCTCGACTATAAAAAAAAAATGTGCACTTAACTACAATTACTAATTAATCTTTCACTTATTAAATATATGTTATTTAGGCATTTTATGTTTTGCAAAATTTAAAGTTATTATCACATATATACTTTCTATATTTTTCCATTTGAATTGAAATTAAACATATGGATAAACACTTCATCTTTTATTTAATTTTTCTAAACTTGAAGTATCGATCTTAATTAGGTTAAATGGAAAAGTAGTGAGAGGAGATGATCGCCAGATCTGAAGGCTAAAGGTCACGTGAACCTCTGTTTGGTTGAGTCTGAAATCCTTTAATATGACCGGCATTAA
>NC_038249.2:30439561-30548447 GCF_000004515.6 Glycine max
TTGTGCATAATTATTCTTTTACACTCTCATCAATCATATTATGTATTATTATATAATGAAAAAAATTATCAACAAATATTAATTAATTAATTTTTATTAAAAATATCAGTTGAAAAAGATTCAGAACATACAAATTCTCTTCCCTTTTTCTTTCACCTTTTTTTCAATTATTAGGTGAATCTTATATTTCAATCATCAAAGATTTTATTTATACCTATTATTTGAAATGTAAATTTTTTATTGATCAGGGTGTCGAATTGAAAAGTTTCCTCCATACCAATTCTTATTCATGATCATACATATAAATATGAAAATCAAATAAAAGTCTAATGTTTAAAAGATTTAAATCTCTTCAACTCAGATAACATATGATAGTAACCGTGAATGTTATCAAAGTGATTTAATATAATTTAGTCTATTCTCCCTGAGTGAATGGGCTGTTTAAAATTGATTAAATTTTTTTGAATTAATTTTGTCAGTTTTATTTTTCATTTTAAATATATTTTTTAAACTTTGTATTTATACTTTTAAATTTTTAATGAAGTGTGTGTAATATGTATTGTTTTTTATAATTTTAAATAAATATTTTTATACTTTTTAAATTTTACCTAAATTTAAAAGTACACGAAAAAATTTCTAGTTTGAAAGTCAATTTTTTTTTCTTCTTCTTCAGAAACTAAACTAGTACAAAAGTAAAAAAAAAAACATGTTTCATATCATCAAGCTACACAAGTCTTGGAAACTGACGTAGAATGTAAAGTAGTAACATTTTTATAACTTGCTAGTATTACTAGTATTACTAGTATTATTGCTCGTGCATTGCAGGGTCAAATTTAATTTGTAAATATCACCTTTTTGAGGGTCATTAAGCGTTTTATAGTTATGTTATTAAAATTAAGAATTCAATTAATTAATAGCTATCTAAGTTATGTTATTAAAACAAAATATTTTATATATAATAAAAACACAATACCAGTTTTAAAGATTGAATTAATATTTTTTTATAATAGTTATTTTTCAAAACACCTATGATCAATATAATTGTAAACACACACCAAATCACCTATACCTTTCTGAAGCATTTTTCATAAAGTGTTTTAAAAAATATATATATTAAGGGTATTAATTACTCCCTCCATCCGACAAATTTAACTAATTTATATTCCTTAAAAATCAATTAATTAATTTAGTTAATCACATTGAATTTATCATTTGTACTATTATTTCAAAATTCACACCCCTTAACATGATTGGCGGTGATAACAACGACAATAATGATTATGACGTCAATCACAGTGATGTTGGATGATTATGATGGAGGTTCTAGTGACAACTATGATAATTGTAATGGAAATGTTCATGACGCGATTATGATAGTTGTGGTAATTATAGTGGTGATCTTGACATAATTTTTTTATAAATGAAATCTTCAAGATATTTAATTTTCTGTTTGATAAATATTTTAGAAATTTTATGATTAAATTAAATTTAAATTAAAAATGTTTTAGTCTTGACACTCTTGTAACTTTTGAAATGACTCTAAGTTTCTAGATCGATTGTACCTTAAAACCTCCACACGCGTGATGTCTTGTTGCCCAATAATGGTTTCCAGAGACACATATATACAACATTACAATTTGAGGGCAAATCCTTAATCTCGAGTGAGGGAAATGAGCATATATTAACTTTTTGTAACTTCATGCAGGAAAATATTGTAATTATCCCAAAGGAGAAAGAGAATTGAAATAATCTAGTAAGTGATACTCATATAAGGAGCATGAACAATATATAAGACTCGTTTGTTGTAGGTTCCAATGACTTGAGGTATTGAATGCACTAATAAAGGATTCTTTGAAAGAAAAATATTAGTAATCCTTTTGAAAATTCAAAATCTAAAGCACTGAGGCTTGTATATGTGAGGAAAATAATAAAACAAGAAAGAAAAATTCGTCCTCAATCATTCTTTTATCACTTAAGAGTTAAGAGTTGAGTGAGATGAAAGTCTAATGCACAATTTTAAATGAAAGAATGAACAGAGAAATTCTTTTTACCACTTTGACTCTATGACTCCACTTGTTACTCTTCTTTTTGTTACTTTAAAAGTAGCTGCATTAGTTTCACCAACTCAAATTTTCATTATCCCTTTTTTTTTTATCTCTCATCAAAGAAATGATGTCGAGATTGGACCGTATCATATATAGTGTAGTTCCACGCAAAACAAATAATATTGTGGATATTTTAGCTGCTTAGGGAGCTTCGCATATACTTGTAGATAGTCGATGAAATAATCCTGTAAACTTTGTTTTAATTTAGAGTCCTTAGTGATGATTGACAATTCCAATATGTAATTTGTCTTATTTCTCAATACACAAAAAGAAAAAGATATCCTAGGTTGGATTGATTCACCATTAAATATGACTCATGCTAGTCTACCCAAATTCAAATAAAAAAGTATTTTGATCTATACCAAAAAAGTATTTTGATTGATTAAAATCAAATTTATCACTTAAGGAAGGGTCAAAGACAATAGATATAATGTTTGCTATATTAAAAAAATGTTAATTAAAAATAACTAATAAAGTTAATACAACACATATTTCATAAAAAAAATCTCTTGTTTAAGTAGTAATAAAGAATTTGGGCATTTTTTAAGGAAGAATGTCCCCTTACTTTAAATCCGTTTAATTAATTAAACAATGAAACATGAATTTCAAAGATATCATTCTTTAACTAAGGAAACAAAATTATGTTATAAGGCTCTTTGCCCTTTTCTAATTTCCTTTATTTTTTTTTCTCCCACTTATAATGCTTATTATCATTCTTATCTTGCCTATGAAAAAATGCCATTTCCCATGACACATGCTTTTTAATTTATGCCGGTGATCCATTGTCATAATGTAGCAATCAATATGGTTGTGTGGGGGCAAATGACAAGTGTCACCTTTATGTGCAATCAAAAGGCTTTGTGGGCCCACGAATATTTGGGGTTTGACCTTGTCTAAAATCCAGAGTTGGATGCGTTGCACGTATGGCTTGGGACCATCAAACTTCTTGCACGGTTTAATTTGGCGTTGATAGAGCAGATTCATGAATGATAATAAAGATGTGAAAAGGACACTTGTGCACGTATTTGGGATTTTCTTCAAGAAAAACTATACTACACTCACATTAACATAACATAACATGAAGTTTAACAAAAGTTTACTTATACTTCATTTATTCCATAATATTCATTCGCTAATCTTAAAATAAGTATAGAAAAGTAAATTTTATGTTATTATAAAATTAAACAAATTATATAGGATTAAAAAGGTAATTATTTGTTTCATTAAAATTGTCATTTTGGTTATTTTACACACATCAAGCAAATTGGATAAATTGATTAAAAAATAATAATTTTATAAACAATTGCCTTGCTTCCTCTCTTTTTTTTTTCTTCCCCCCATCGGCCGTTCTCCTTGGAAAACAAACAAATTTAAATAATACAACTCAAAATCACTCTCAAAAGGACAAAAAATATATTACAAGTTTATAACTCCTGTACCCTTCAAAGAAAAAAAATTAAAGGGAAGTAGAAAATAAACAAAAAAAGGATAAATTATGTTTTTAATTCATATATATATATATGTCTGTCTTAAATTCTCCTTTTCATAAAAAAAATAATTCTCGATTAATTTGAAATTGAACCAAAAAATAAGTAAAGTTTGATAAAAAAAATTATTTTCATCAAGGATCAAACTCGATAATACTTAAATGATTTAACTTTAACTTCAATACATTAATCACTTCACTTATGTCCAATCACTTGATTTTCTCCGAATATTATAGAATGTTTACTTTATTTCCTATAAAAATTTCATAGTTTTAGCTCTTCTATTCATTTAGAAACAGGTGTTTTTAGTCTTTGATTAAAGAATAAAAACTACACCACTTTCAATAAATTTTGAAACTAAAAACGTATTAATTTTTTTAATACTAAAACTAACATTTTTGAAATATTCTGGGGGAAAAAATTATCCTTCTTTTTCATTGACCATAAGGTGTCTTGATATTCTCCACTCAAGGTTTCTACCATCTACCAATGCAAAGTTTTGCTCAATAAATCTTAAAGTTATAGTGTCCCGTACGGTCAAACATATACAAAAAAAAAGAGAGTAAAACCCAAAGCATAACTTTCAAATTTACTATGACAGAAGACATTTTTGAAAATCAAAATCAAACTCCTTTGAAATAATCATTTAATTAAGAAAAGGATGAGGGTTATTACTTATCACCAAAGGATATTGGTGACAACCTCCGTTGGAGAAAATGACCAATAATAAAAGAGAACCAAAACACTACTTCAACGGGAGAAAATAAAAAATCAAACAGAAGAAACAAAAAAACACCACAAAAGAAGTGAAAGAAACTGGGGTCGGCTCTAAGGAAACACTCTCAGTTCCACCATTGAATGATGTATCCTTCATGTCACTGTATTAATATATTAATAAGTAGTAATAGTTAAGAAAACAGATTTATAACTAAAATAATATAATGGCGAATTTGTATTAACTAATTTCACTGCATTCATTATTCAATAATATAGTATAAAAAATATATCGTGTTCTTGATATAGTAGAGAATTTTGTTGAAAAATGACCGACTAAATGCATTTTTTTCATCTTATAAAACAAAATATGAATCTTAGATTACAATTTATATCTTAATGGTTTATTAGAAAAATGATGCCCAAGATGTGAATATCTTAAAATTTTTTTAGGTCAATACTAACCCGTGTCTTATTAGAATGCAAAAAAATATACTCTCCTATAATTCAAAATACACTCTTATAATTTTTTAATAAAATATTTTTTCTTTTAATTTTTTAATTAATCCTTAAGATACTGATTGGTAAGACCTTATTTTTTTAATGATGAGATGAAAATTTAATTAAATTTCTGTTATTAGCTCAGACCATTTAATTATGATCTATAATATATAAGACTATTCCCAAAAAACACACATATTTATCCATATTAATGCATATGCATTCTAATTTCTAAATTTTTAATGAATTGATACATAATATGAATATATTTGATAAAACTAATTAAAAGCTGAAAAATTAGTTGATAGTTGAAAGTTGAAAAATCAATTTATTAAATTAGAAGTATTTGATAAAGTGAGCTATTAAAAAATATAAAATGATAAATCATCAATTATTTTAAAAAGATAAAAAAAAATAAATTAATATATCAATGAATAAAATATAAAAAATTAAAAGTTAAATGTTCGTATTTAAAAAATTACTTCAAATAGTGTTTAAAAAATATTACAAATCAGTAAAAATTATTAAAAAAATTATTTATGGAATAGTCAAAATGAAAAAATTATTTAACAAATAAGCAAATAAATTTTTAAATTAAAAAAAAAATAAACTAAAATATTTTACTAAATATAATTCTATGTGCCAACACCTACTGGCTCACATGTTTCCCGACGTACTTAACAAAAAAATCGGCACTTATTCTTTTGCTATCAAAAGTTTATTATAAAAATATAAAATCAATTAATGATTACTAGCTATAATGAAGAACTATAATTACTCGACCAGCACACATATTCCCCGTATACTAATTAATTCAGCCCTTTTTCTACATTTAATCATGGTTTGAGCTACCTCCATTACTTGCAAAGAAAATAAAGTATTGCATGACAAATTTCCACTGCTACCTAATATTGGCTATCCAAACCCATTGATTGAAAATTAAAAGGGTCATGTGTAAATTTATTCAAAACCCCACCAAAATGAAATGTATATACGAAAAGAAAAACAATAAACTTCCTTGTTCGTACCATTATATACCACGTGTTTTTTAGCGTGGTGTAAGGGTTTTTTAAGGAGTTAATTAATTGTTTGACTGTGAGAAAGGAGGAGTAAAGAAGAGACGGGAAGAAAAAAAAAATAGAAGTGATTTGGTTAAAGATAAATAGATGAAAATAAAATGTAAATTCTTGAATTAAAGTTAGTAGATAAGTAATAAAATAATGAAAAGTAAATGATCATTTTAATTTTTTTAAATGATCACTGGGACAAAATGGTATAAACAATTGCACATTGTAAGTCTCTTCTTCAATCTCCTCATATGAAAGAGTAAAAAGACGTGGATCCCACATATTTTTTCAAAAATTTCCTTTCTCTTTTTAGTCATTTATCCACAACCAAACCAGCCCTAAGAGAAAGAGAAGGTAGATCCTGTCCTAAAATTAGGCTATACAACAAGTTCTAAGAGACTAGCTTGTTCTATTCCACTGGTGTACCCAAAAATATTGCTTCAAGTCTTAAGAAAACTTATTAAACGTGCATATATATTAATTATTATGAAGAAAAATTATTAGTAACACATAAAATAAACATAATTTTTTTATACCATCATGTCAAAGAATAATTACACAAATGTTTCAATCCTTACATGTTAAATGTCATTAAACATGTTGATCAATCAACATAAGATTAAGTTAGCTAAACTAATAGTCTCATATTCAAATCATCTTAAGTGTGCAAAATACCCAATTGTGTTATATATTCGGAAGAATAATTTTATCATAATAATAATTTTATTCATCTTGAACAAAATTAATTATCTCTCCGAGAAATACTTATGGTGTTTTTTTTTTTATAAAAAAAAACCCTGAGAAGTTAAAAAATCTCGTTTGCAATGAAAATAAACTAATTACGTGGTTGTCAAAATATCTCTATTCAATATCCATGATGACCTATATGCTTGTATAATAATATATGAATACGTGGCTGCCAAGATATCTCTATTCAATATCCACGAACAAAATTACCTCTAGCTCGCAGAAAATGCTTATATGTGTGTGTAAAAACACATTAGGGTTAATTTGTATAATAATTCATTACCTTTTTTAGTTTTATAATTCATGATGGGTTGGTTTAAAATTTATTTCACACTCCTAGACAGCTCATTCACTTTTGAAAAGTCTGTGTAGGTGGGTTATAACTTGCATATTTTTAATAAATGTTTTGGCAATAGGCATGTAAAAATTGGCACTTCAATGCAACACTTCAGAAATGCCAATGCTAAATGACATTTTGTTTGTTATATAAAACGAGTTATCTGCTTTTGACGTCAAACAAAATTATATACATATACAGATTCAAAGAAATAAAGTCAACACCGTTTCATATTTTGTTTTCACCACTTTGTTATTTTTTACACATATTAAATGTCCCGTATTATCTTTTATTTTTAAGTGAGTTCATTCATATAAAAAATAGATAACAATCAATAAATCAAGATTTTAATAATCATCTACTGATAATAACAATTTAAAATAGTTTTACATTATTATTGAATCACATATAATTAATAATGTGACTTTTAAAATAATTATCATAAAAAATAATAAATTTATTTTATTTGATGAGTTATAATTAGATAATGATATAAAATTATTTTTCATTATAAGTTGATAATCTAGTTTCTCATAAATCAAAGCAAGTTAATTAGATTTACTAAAATAATATTAGTTCCCATAAAATTTTTAATTACGGTTTAAAACTTAAAAAAGACTTACTCACGCTTAACATTCAACTATGCTTAATTTCTTATACCTATTTATTTAGAGTTTGTTTTTATTACACAATTTATAGTTTGTTTACTTTAATGAATCTTTTTCTGTTTTTATTTTTTTTGTTTTGTTTTCAATCTAATTTATTTAAATAAAATAGTTAACATCCAATGAGTATAGTTGAACTGATTATGGAGAATAATATGAGTTTGATTCCACATAATAAACTCTTGTGATGGGATGTAGAGCCTTAAGCATGACTAGATTTTGAACTAAGTGATTATGGTTGTTAACAAAAAAAATAGTTAGCTTGAAGCATTTTAGGACTTTTTTTTCAATGAAACCATTTTTGGGTTTTTCTTTTTCATTTACTATCACTTCCGTTTGTCCTTTTTCATCTATATTTATAAATTAAATTTAAATATTTTCAAAAGAAATTATTAGTAATAAAAAACCAGCTTTTATAAAAAATAATTTTTCTTTATCATAAATTTAAGATTTATATGTTAAAAATATTTATTTATATAATTAGGCATATGTATTAGCTGATACAAAATTATCTTATTTTAATTAGAGATTTTGAGTTTGACTCTTAACATGTAACTTTTTTTTATCTTAATCCTCTGGTTCATTAGAGAAAATAACTTAGGACTCATTTAGATGTTGGATTAAAATGTAAGTAAAATTTAACTAATAATTATTTTCACTTAAGATTGAATTCAAATAATACTCAAACGATTCAACCTTTACTTCAACACATTAACAATTCGTGTCTAATTTATTTATTACTCTCAATCCATATGTAACTATGTCAAATAGTGAGAGAGAAAAATTCTCCTGCCACCGTGGTCATACCAAGCTCAAACAGAATGATCTCTGTTAGAAGATATAACTATAGTCTATCAAAATATTCATTTATTATGAACTTTAAAATTAATATAATTTGTATATTTAAAATTATTTATTTATTATAAATTTATATATAAAAATAAAAACATTTACCCTATGCATTACATATGCTAAAATACTAGTTACCACGATGATACCTATTTTTATTTAATTTATTGTTCTAAAAATATTATATAGGAAATAGTGATTTTTTTTCACTATTTCCTATATAAATTTTTAAAATAAAAAACAAAGTGAAAAAATATAAATATAATTTTGTAAAGGATAAATATATTTTTAGTAATTTTAAATAAGACATTGTTTAATTTTAGTCTCTGAAAAATAAATATTCTCCTTTTAATTTCTCATTTTTGAAAATATGGGCATTGTTCATCACAAAAACATTTTCTTTTGATTCTTCGTTTATAAAAACAAAGACGATATATAATATATTTTCATAGATGAGATTGAAAATGAGATCATTAATATTCTATTATGCTACGTGAGATTAAAAATAAACATTTCGTCATTTATAAAAACTAAAAACATATTTATTATTTAATATCCAACCATATCTTTAGTTAATTAAGTGGATGATGGTCGTGGTTTGAAAAAAAAATTATTTTTATATTATAGAAAAAAAACACGTAACATCAGTGCATAAAGGATTTTGATAATAATTTTCAAGGGTAAGAAAACAATTTTTCAAAAATACTAACTAGTTCCATGTACCAAAGGATTAAGGAAATAAACAAAAAAGAAATCTTAAGATCAAAAGGCAAATCTGAACATTTTGTGAGAAAAAGAAGAACAAAGACAAAACTAAAATTAGGAGTAAGTTGCTAAAAATGGCTATTGACAGACATGCTCTCCTCTCATTCTTCCAATTGTCAAGTCTGCTATTACTTTTAGGAGCCAAATTCGGAATCATTAGAATGATGAGTTCAATCTCTTTGCTTCCAACCATCATCTAAAGAAAGAAATCCAGCAAAACAAAAATTACATAAAGAAAAAAAAAAAGCAAATATTTAAATAAATAAAAAAAGAACAATTTACATAAAAACAAAGACAAGGATAAAAAATTAAAAAAAAAGAAAAGAAAAGAAAAGCCAGTTACTGCTTCCAACCAACCTTTTTGCTTTCCCTGTCAATCCAACAGCACCAGTTTCTTTCAAAATCCGAATGCAACCCATTTCACAGACCCAAATAAGGAGCCAAAATCTGGGGAAAAGAAACAAACTTGGCATTGGGTTTTGGATTTTGATTTTGTCAATTTTCATTCCCTTTGTTTAATTAATTTTTCTCCTTCTCTTCTCCAGAAAGAAAAAAGAAATGCCTTCTTCTCTGAACAACAATGTGCATTGACAACATACACAACACAACAGGTATTGTTATTATTATTTTTATTATTATCATTATTATTTTTTATCCTCACAACATGTTCATCGATGGGTGAAATGAATGAATAGGCCAAAGGGTGTTTGTTTGTTTGTTGTAGGGTATGTGTGAGGGAGGGTAGAAGGGGCAAAGTTGAAGCCTTTTTGGAGAAGAATGAACAAAGAGCTTACAAGCTTTGTGAAGGCTTGGGAAGCAGCAGTTAGGAAATCAGCAGGTCCAAAGAGGAGGGCTAACAGCATCTTCACACCAATGTCTGTTGCCCATGTTGATGATGATGATGATGCAACAAGAAATGTTGTTGGTGAGGTTGAGAAGATTCTCCCCAATGGTGACTTCTACACAGGCCAGTGGCTTGACAACAATGGCCCTCATGGCCAGGGAAAGTATCTGTGGACAGATGGGTGCATGTATGTTGGTGAATGGCAAAAGGGTGGCATCATGGGGAAAGGGAGGTTCAGTTGGCCTAGTGGTGCAACCTACGAGGGTGATTTCAAGGGTGGTTATATGGATGGAAAAGGGACTTTCATAGGGTCTTCTGGGGACACCTACAAGGGTTGTTGGGTGATGGAGTTGAGACATGGCCAGGGGACTCAGAGTTACCCCAATGGGGATTTCTATGATGGGGAGTGGAGGAAAGGGTTGCAGAATGGACATGGAAGGTACCAATGGAAGAATGGGAACCATTACATTGGACAATGGAGGAATGGCTTGTTCCATGGGAATGGCACCATGATGTGGAGCAATGGGAATAGGTATGATGGTTGTTGGGAGGAAGGGTTGCCTAAGGGGAATGGAACATTCAGGTGGGGTGGTGATGGGAGTTTCTATGTTGGGGTTTGGAGTAAGGATCCAAAGGAGCAAAATGGGACTTATTACCCTTCTGGCTCTTGTGCTGGCCATTTGGAATGGGATCCTCAGGAGCTGTTCTCTTTGGACTTGGTGGAGTGCAGTGTTTGTGGCCTTGAGAAGGTGGCAATTTACCCTTCACACAAGAGTTTGAACATGTTGGAGGGTGATAATAAGATGTGTAAGAAGGGGACTGATGGGACTGGGAGGACAAGGAGGATGTCAGTGGATGCAAGAATTAGTAATTACAGCTCTGAAGATGGTTCTTATTCATCCTATAATGGCTCAAGGAGTTCTCAGGTGGATAATTCTATTCCAAGAGTGCCACATTTGAGGTTGAAGGCTCCAAAGAGACAGGGAGAGACTATTTCTCAAGGGCATAAGAACTATGAGCTCATGCTTAATCTGCAGCTTGGTATCAGGTACTGATCATAGCTGTTTTCCTGTGAATTATGTTTATTTACTCTCTCTTTTTTGTCTCTGAAAGTTAAACATTTAACTTTTTTTTTTCTTTTTGTTTGAGTGGTAGACTGATTGATACCTTGTATCTTCTAGGATATGATGATTTAGCTTACTTTAAATGTGTGTCATCCTATGGTTATGGTGCAATGATAATATGGCATTCTGAAAAAAACAATAATTTCTTTCCATGATTCTAATTTTAACTGCACGGTTATTAATTTTCGTGCCATAGCACAGACATGCTGTTGGAAGACCTGCTCCAAGTACATCTCTTGATTTGAAGTCTTCTGCATTTGATCCTAAAGAAAAAGTGTGGACTAAATTTCCCCCAGAAGGATCTAAGCACACGCCACCTCACCAATCTTGTGAGTTTAGATGGAAAGACTACTGCCCCGTAGTGTTCAGGTAAGGTTTTGATCAAAATCTCAAGACTAAAAGTCCACTGAAATTTTGTTCACCAATTAGGTGAACCGTGCTTTGTATCTGAATCTGCAACCTTTTGAGTGTGCTCTTGTGGAACTGTATCCAGAAGAGTCTCTGACTATTAGAACTTTATTTGTCTATCTTAATTCCTAGATGCTGATGGTTTTTTTTTATCTATATATGTAGGGCTCTCAGAAAATTGTTCAAAGTAGATCCTGCTGATTACATGCTATCATTATGTGGGAATGATGCCCTTCGGGAACTCTCTTCCCCTGGAAAAAGTGGAAGCTTCTTTTATTTGACCAATGATGACCGGTACATGATAAAGACCATGAAGAAATCAGAAGTAAAAGTGAGTTCCCTTTTAGTTGGCTTAGTTATAATATAAGCCTTGAGGCTTTGTAATTCTCCTAACCATACACTTTGCTCACCTTGCTTTTCAAGAATTAGAAAGTTTCACCAGTAATCCTGAGTTTTCAGAGAAGTAGTGCAACTATATTGAGCATCATTAAAGAGCAAGAATTACTATGTATTCAGAAAATTTATCTTAAACTTGGCACATTATTGCTCGGTTTGAATAAATAACTCCTTTACAAGTACATATAGAAGAAATAAGAGGGTAAAATGAATCAAACTTCTCCCATCAGTTATAATCAAGTTATATGCTCCAGCTTTTAGAGAATTTATATGAGAAAGCTTCTGAATTCTAATATGCTAAGGTGTATAAATTGATTTTAACTTATGTGAGAAGTTTGTTTTATCTCTTGTTTTCTTTTCCTGTAAGTGTTTGTTGAGAAGTTTACTTAAACTGAGCTAGTTTAAAAGTTTTTTCAAGTTACTTGGTTACCATTGTAACAGGTCTCTTTGATGTGATGGTTTTCAGTTGTTGCTTCATTACAATTTACAAAGGTTATTTTTTATCATCCATTAAAAGATATTTCATTCAGGACTTGTATAAAATGATTTCAGGTTTTCTTGAGAATGCTACCTGGTTACTACAAACATGTTCGGGCTTTTGAGAACACTCTAGTCACCAAGTTCTTTGGCCTCCACTGTGTTAAGCTAACAGGAACTGCACAGAAGAAGGTAATCCGAAGTTTGTATAGGTTTCTACTTTGACAAAAATTTATAATCGACTATCCTTCATAAATTTCAGGTTCGATTTGTTATCATGGGAAATCTATTCTGCTCACAATATCCCATCCATAGGCGCTTTGACTTAAAAGGTTCGACCTTCGGTCGCACAACTGACAAACCCGAGTCAGAAATAGAGCCTACAACAACACTCAAGGACCTTGATCTAAATTATATATTTCGGTTGCGGAAGTCTTGGTTTCAAGAATTCTGCAGGTACTTTGTCACTTCTTGTTGCAACCATTACTGTGTTCCCCATTCAGGAAACTGCACTACCCCAGCTTTTGTTTCATTCGGCACATTTTATTAGCTGCTATGTCAATAGAACTAGCCTGTATTTTCTAACATTCATTTGTGTAGGCAAGTGGACAGAGACTGTGACTTTCTGGAACACGAGAGGATCATGGATTACAGTATGTTGGTAGGTCTTCATTTTCGAGGAATGTCGTGCGGTGACAATGTTACTCCTTCTGGTCACAGTCCAGGTCCACAAACTCCAACTGGTTAGATCTTGTCTTAGATGGGTTTTTCTTAATTTTATTTTCAACATGGTTTGTTTTTTTTTTTTTTTTTTTTTCTGAATACATGAACTTACATCGCAGGCCATGGTAACTTTGATGATGGAGCCCCTCGTCTTTCTGGAGTCGATGTGGATCATCTTGTAGTAGATCCGAATCGGTATAGTCTATCAACACATCATGACATAAGTATTAAATTTTCAGTAACTCAAGTTCTGATAGCTTAGGCAAAGCATTGTTTTACAGTTACTATTTTGCTAATCCTAGTTATCATGCATTGATGAGTTCATTGTTGATACTTTTTCATTACATTTTCTTCACTCCGTTTTTTTGCCCCCAAACTTGTATAATTGCTTCTTGCACCGATACTAAAGCTTTAAGTTTCATAGATTCATACATGGATTCTCTCTTCAGTCGGGAATGGTTGCATTTTCTGAAAATGTTTTCAATCTCTTTCATGTTTCAGGTGGATTCAATTGGGTATAAGCATGCCAGCACGGGCCGAAATGACCGTGCGAAAAAGTTGTGACACTCCTCAGCTGGTTGGAGAACCAACAGGGGAGTTATACGAGATTATCATCTTTTTCGGGATCATCGACATATTACAAGACTATGACATTAGCAAAAAGCTTGAGCATGCTTACAAATCATTCCAATATGATCCAACATCAATCTCTGCTGTTGATCCAAGGCTATATTCAAAACGGTTTCGCGATTTCATCTTCAGAGTTTTTGTAGAGGACTAAACATATTCAAATTGCAGTGACATCACTAACCATCACATTGATATATCCATGCACAGAATGGTTTCCAACTCACTTGTTGGAGGGTATTTTATGATAATAGACAGGAGGGGTTACATGTTTCTGAAATCTGTTCATCTTCACCCCCTTTTTATATTTTGTGAATTTTATATTATAGTCACAGCTAATGTATGTTATAGTGTAGATCAATGTTGTTCAGAGTTACTCAAGCCTTTTTTTTTTTTTTCAATTGTAAATGAACCAACAGAAAGGGTCATGGATTTTATTTTTTTTAACTTCTTTTATATATATATCCCAGGTGAGCCTCTGGGGTCTCAGCGCTGAATAAAAATGTACAGAAAATGTAGTAAGGGTATTAAGCTTTTTATGTACAGAAATGTGTGGATCATTCTTTAACACCTTAGGAAGGGATTTGATTACAAGTTAACTAACACTCAATTTTGTGTGGTGGTGCACTTTTTTGCATAGCATGGTGTTTCTGTGACCCTTTACTGAACGAAATGGTCTTGGCAATCATTTTAAGGGTGTTTCTAATGTTATTTTTTTTAATAATAAAATTAACTTTATCCTCCTTTCAAACTGTCAAAGAATTGAGAGGAAATGCAAGTAACTACTAATTGAGGTGGCTACCCATATGAAGGTTAGATGAGATACAACACGAATATGAGAAGACAACATTTTTTTTTTTATATTAAGGATACAACACTTCCTGAATATGTTAATAAAAAATTACAAAAAAAGTATATATAAAATATAAAATAAAATGCAATAGTACTTGTGTTAAAATAAAATTATGAAAATGCTCGAGTGCTGATAAAAGGAGTTGTGTTTTGCGTATGTATGATCCTTTTTTTTTTTTTTTTAATTTTAAAAATCCCTCCAAGGTTAAAAAATAAAATTAAAAATTAAAATTTTCAAAAGTGGCTAAAGTCATACTGGAGCCATATACCAATTGTGTCCTACATTTAAAAAACAAATTCAAATAAAAGAATTAGATACTCATTTTTTCATTTTTGAAGTATTGGGACTTCATAGCTACACATCATTGAGCTCAAAGAAGAAGAGTGAAGTACCAACAAAATACGTCTTTAAACATCGAAGTTGCTCTGGCAATTTGGATAATTCTGTATGGAAAGCCGTCTTAGACAAGAGAAAACACCCTTCCCATTCTTCCTATCATAGAATTTCAAGGATGCATATGAAAAAGTAGAAGAACATAAAACATTGCAATCAATACCCACTGTACCATGGAGAACCAAAACTCATATTTCTAAGAATGTTCTTCGTGTAATTGCTCTAGTTGACGTGCTTTTTTGAAGAAGCTTAAGTGAATTCAATAAAATCAGACTAAGCACAAGACATGTTTAGTCTATACAAAAGATACAAGTTAAAATCACCATACAAGACATGTTTAGTCTATACAAAAGATACAAGTTAAAATCACCATACAAGACATGCTCTTTTTCATTTTGGGTCAAATATTTCATTGGGCCTTTCTCTCTTGTTTAGGCCTAACCTCACATCTTTGAACCCTATCTCATGGGAACTACTATTCCCAGTATCACAATTGCTATTTAAACTACCAGCGTATTTAAACTAACACGTAACTCAATTTCAAACACTAAATTTATATATATATATATATATATATATATATATATATATATATATATATATATATATATATATTTCATCTTTAAAATTTAAATATGCTCTTAATATATAACTAATACATCGTCTTATGTTTTTAATAATATATTATATTATTTGAACTATTATAACAAGTTGTAACTGTATACCAAAATGCTAATTTCAAACATATATTTTATCTTGAAAATTAAAATAAACTCTTCTAACGTGCATATAAAAATTGCACCAGAAAAAATAAATAAAACGTGCATATAAAATATAATCGTATTAACGGAATGATTTAACTTAACATTTTTATCTTTTCTCCTTCCGATCCGATTCTCTTAATTGGGTTACAAATTGAAGGCCCAACGATGATGGATTGATGGGAGGGAGCCCTTCATTGAGTCTCCGAGGAACCCTAGACTCCAAATTGGTAAATCTCTCTTTGCAAAATCTCCGAGGAACCCAACGGCATTGCTAAATTTCTTTGCTGGAATTTAAGGGCAGGGTTGCTGGTGATGCATTTCTTAGTGGGGTTATCTTTAGCTTAGCTTCTGACCAAAGTCTTTTCCAGGTAATTCAGAATTTTTTACACGCTCTGTTTGTTGATTAGATTCTACTGTCCTTACACTGCATTATCGATCAATCATTAAGTTGATCTGTTTTGGGACCTAAACCCTAACAGGGCTAGCATCACTGACAACAACAATCATGGGTTACTTCGACCTCAACATCCCCTACCCTGATCCTTCCCCTGCCAACAAGCCCACTGAGCAAGGTAACCGTACGAGGCTGGCAGTGAAGGCCATGGAGTTTGGCTACACCGGAATCGCTTACAACCGCACGATCAAGGGCGTCATGTCCGATCACCACCGTTGCTCCATCTCTCCCCTCACCCTCTCCTCTCTCCTCAACGTCCTTCCCTCTCTCTCCCTCTCCGCCAACCTCCACCGCCACCTACTCCATGTCCCACTCTCCACCCCCTTCCGTCAGTACACTCGTCTCACCGTCTGCGTCGATAGTGCTTCCCAGGCTCAAGCCCTCAATTCGGGTAACCCTATTTTGAAAACCTATGATCTGGTCGCTGTTAAGCCTTTGAATCAGATCGCGTTTGATCTTGCATGTGAGAGAATGGAGGTTTGTTGGTTAAATCTCATCTACACTGTTGATTACTGGAAGTGGCTTTTTTGAACTCTGATTATTATGTTGAAATAATTGCAGGTGGATATTATCTCTATTGATTTCTCAGCTAAGTTGCCCTTTAGATTGAAGCAACCTATGGTTAAAGCTGCTACTCAGGTTTGTTCTTGACTCTCCTTGCCTTTTAATTTCGTAAAACTGAAAAAAGAAGGTGAAAAATTAACATGTGGCTTGTTGATATGCAGCGTGGGGTTTGTTTTGAAGTCACGTACTCTGGTTTATTTGCTGATATTCAAATAAGGAGACAGCTAATTTCCAGTGCCAAGGTGATTTCTGCTTCCCTATATACTTGAGTTGAGTGAATTCACTGCAAGTGTAGATGTTTCGATTGTTTCTTTTATTTCTCGTAATTGAAGTTTTTCATATTGTTTCCGAGCTATGCATGTATGGCTTTTGAATAAATTTCATGGTGTCTGTTTAGTAGAGTTACTTCTCGCTCAACCATGCAGATGTTATTTAAATTAAAGGATTTGAACTAGAGGTTTGATATTTTGTCCTTTGCTAGACTCATCAACCTATGCACACTGCAATAGGGGTATATCATATGGTAGGATCACATTGTAAAACTGTAGATGAAATAAAAATGTCAGGTTCCAACTGTTAGGGACTGAGGAGTATTATTTACCAAATCCAGACCATAGCTCCTTAGTTTAGAGATTGCAAAGCACCTCTGCTCAGCTTATGACATATCCCTTTCTTTCTTGTAACTAATATGAGTGTGACATCTCACTGTCCTTTTTTTGAACATTTCTATTCCTACCCATTATAGTATACGCTTGCCAAGTATTAGGCTCATGATTGAGTTGTACCACCCCAATGTCCTGTTGCTTCAATCATGCCTTTAAACTCCTTGACCCTAACATACACACAATTGTTGTACCATAAGTATTAGTTTTGAATTAAGGTGAGTTGCTGATGTGTTTTGCAGCAATAGGTTGTTATAGTTTTGAGGGATGACAATACAAATTAAGGAAGGTTTTATGTTTTGAATTGAATTTTTGTACTTCACAGAGTTCTTGTTTTTGATGGAGGTATGTTTGGGATGCACCTTCTGTATTTATAAGCAGGGACTCAAAATAGTCTGATTAACAGCTTTAAGCACAAGCATGATCTATATAAGCTTGTGTTAGGCTCTGGATGTGATTGAATAATTTGAATCAGCATATACTTAACAACTTTAGTTGATTGTGACATTGTGTTAAGCTAAAAGCCAGTGTGAACATGGTAGGTAAAGAGATTCCTTGTGGACTGGAAGGAACTAATTAGTTTCTGTAGTCACTAGTCAAGTTTGGTTATATAATATATAAAAAAACTGTAATTACAAGACTTTGACACAAAAAAATTGTTTTGATTCACATTGCCTTTTATCTTACTATTCTCATTACTCCATTTCTGGATTCTGCTTTCGTATTAGAGTAGGATCTTATGAACCCCATGCTTATATCATTAGATCCTGTTACAATTGTAGGTAAGATCTATGATTTTTACAACCTTTATATGATTACAATAACAATATTAAGACATGTACAAACTTACACAATGGTTAAACATGTAGTTGTTGATGGATTGGACTCGGGGACAAAACATTGTATTTTCTAGTGCTGCTCCTACGGTGAATGAGCTTAGAGGGCCCTGTGATGTTGCAAACTTGTTGTCATTGTTTGGGCTTTCCAAGGAGCGAGCTAATGCGGCTATTTCTAAAAACTGTAGGTATGGATTATTGCTAAAATCCTTTATTGCATTTGGTTCTATAGGCGGGCAATGTTTAGATGTCCTGAATATCATTCTGAATGGTTTGCAGGATTCTTTTAGCTAATTCTTTAAGGAAAAAGCGATTTTACAAAGAGACAATAAGAGTAGAAGTTTTATCATCAGATGCAGCATCTCATTCTAAGGAAGACCGGTATCAAGAGTTACTAAAGTGGGACCCTATCTCCAGTGGTGAAGGTGATATCCTGTTGGATGATATGCAAAAATCTTCTCTAGTCTCCTGTAAAGCATCAAAACCTGCAAAAGCCATTGACTTTGCTTCCGTGGTCAAAAGCCTTCCATCTCATGGTTTTGAAATCAAGGATATCTTACCTGCAAATAATGCTTTCCCTGTCTGTGGAGACAATAAAATAAATTTCCCGCCAGTTGCCGAAAAACTAAGTCAGTCAACACATGTACCTAACAATTTAACTGAGAAGTCCAACATACTTGTTTGTCCTGAGCAAGATGAAAACTCCGTACCAGATGCTATAACAAGAGGTCAAATTTTGAGGTGTGACAACATTTTTGAGAATAATATATGTAGTGGAACAACTGATGCTGTCAATTTGAAGGAGACAAACACCCCGGCAGCCATTGACTCTATTTCAGTGGCTGAGGGCCTTCCGTCCCCTGGTTTTCATGATAAATGTAATAATGAGAAAAGTTCTGATGTTAATTTAAATGAACAAATTGGGAGGATTTGTGAAGCTTTGCCAAATGAAGATTTAAAAATTGCAGAGCAACCAGTCTTGGAGTTAAACACATCAATTTCTGATACTTCGATGGAGGACAAACGGGAAACTGATGCACTTGAACTTGATGAGATGAAAATGGAAGATGATTCCACTGCTGCAAAACATTTATTGCCAGATGTTATAATGAAAGATAAAAGGCTTAGTGAAGTGAGCACTGATTCTGATCAGTTTGCCTCAGGTACCCCACTCATTGACTAATACCTTTATTTGGTTATTGAAATCTGTAATTTTTTGCCCTTTGATTCACTTGCATGTTACCATTTTAAATTTTGTGATGCAAGTGGCAAGTATAATGAAGTATATTTCCATTATCTCTAGGTGGATTGAGAGTGAAGCGAAGGACGCCTCAGGGACTACCTTTATTCCCCTTCAGGCGATTGCTGAATCCAACGCCTTTTAAGAAGAAAGGTAAAACAAGCAAGAGCAGAACTAAGCTAAAGTAATTTTTTTTCGGGATTATCATTGTTACATGGCTTATATGTGAGCTAATTCTTTGTAACGTCTATTAATACTAGCATATAATGTTAGTAAAATTTTATAATTTTATATATCTTGTTATGTAATATGGAAAATTATATTTGATTGTGATATGTTTATATCACAATTCAGTAAGAAATTCTAAATTAGTGTCATAATTGCTTTAACTATGAGTATAGTTTTTGAAACGTTGCTTTAAATGGAGGTTAGAGTCTTAAAATCTCTTCATCTGATTGACAATATGTTTTGACACGTGTTTGAATGTGGGGGAGAAAATAATATAAAGAAAAATAAAGAGAAGAGAAAAAAAAGTTAAAATATGTTTTTGGTTTCCGATAAACTAATAAATTTATTTTGGGTTCTTAATAAATTTTTTCTTTATATTAAAATCTTAATAAAATAATAATTTTATTTTTTTATCTTTGATATTTTTTTAGTTCCTTTAAAAAGGGACTAATACAAATTTTATTAGGAATCTAAAATAAAATTTATTAATTTATCAAGGATTAAAAGAAAACATCAAAAATAAAATTATTATTTTATAGAGATTTAATGTAAAATTGTTTTTTATTAAAGAAAAACACAAATTTAAATATTTGATAGAGATTAAAAACATACTTTGATCAAAATAATTGTCTAAACTTGAGCAACTAAAAACATTATGTTATGCCAACTCAATGTTTTTATGCGTGGATAATGATCTTTTGCTATCGTGGATGACAGTCATAAGTTATAGGAGAAAAATAATAAGAGATTAAAAATGGAATTGAATAATTTATCGGGAACTAAGATTAGTCAAACTATTTTACAGGGAAGAAATACAAAAATTACAAAAAATTTAGGGACTAAAAATGTAACCAATCCTTTATAATTTGTATAATTAATAAAGGTTAAATATATCTTTATATTATTCATATTTTTAATCCTATTCCTTAAATATAAAAAATATAATGCATATATATAATCATATATATTTTTAAATTAATTAGTATAAAATTATATAAAATTAATTTTGTATGTTATTATTATAATTGTGATTAAGATTAATTAGTGTAAAATCATGTAAAATTAATTATATTTGTTATTTTTTTAATATTTAAAGTAATAACTAATATAAAATTGTGTGTGAAATTAATTGTGTGTTTATTGTTATTATTATTTAGTAAAAAAAACCAGCTTTAATTTTATGCGTAAAAATTGTATTTTTTAAAAATTATTATTTATTAAAAGTTAGACATTTAAATAATTATAAAGGAAAAAAAAATTGCAGCCTCCAATTTCTGGATTCGTCACTGCTTTAATCTGATTTAGTTGTAATACCATATCTGAAACACCCATTTTCTTTGAACAGTGTTAGTGTTGCATCAACATTGCATTTACAACCACCATAAATAGGTTTCTCCCACTGAGTAAGATGTTGGCTGCATGCATCAACATTGCACCTAGAAAAACAAACTTGCTGCTAGTTAGAAACTGATTCTTTAACCAGTTGAATAGATGACATGGGTGGTTTGGTAACATTATCCCACATTTTTTCATTCTGCCTACGCCAAATACACACAAAAGTTGTAGAAATATCAGAGACAACTGAGAATTAGATAAATTTTTTAGTATATTGAACATCACATTATAAAATTTCCTTCTGTTGTTTGAACGAAGGGACAAGTAATATGCCATAGTCCCAGCTTCATGCCAAACTTGAACAACAATCTCAACCAATAAAAACATGTTAATCATTTCTCGAGAAGTTTGTTTAAAGAAAGAAAACATGGTTCTTAACATACTATAAAAATAGAACTTAACTTTTGTATTTTGTAGTGATTTTACCAAATTTGAGCAAAATCATCTCCTATAATTTCTTAAAAAGAGTTCAATATACATTTCATTAAATTTATATTTTACTAATTTTATAATATATATTTAAAATATCTACTTATTTCTTTCTTTCCAAACAAACACTTACTCATATACATCAATATTGGTCGAATATTTTTTCAAAAAGAAAATTGGTCTTTATATACAATCCCACCCCTAAACCCATTAATTATGTGAATACAAAATCTACTAACTAACCACCCTATTTAGGTGATTTTTTTTAACTAAGTTAATTTCATTTATGAAGAAAGTGATTGACTAGGTTGAGCTGGCCCAAACACAAATTTTGTGTGTGCCTCTTTTTCACTTTTACCTATCCAAGGCCTAATTCCCAATCAAAACCCCAACTCCACCAGTAACAAAAGCTGAGTCAACGAGGGTAAACTCGTCATTTCATCCCCAAAACCCAGGCTCCAACAACACTCTTTGCATGGAGCGCAAAAGGCAAATTAGAAAAATAAAAAATAAAACCAAATTCCCCAGTTTTTGTTAAAAGAGAAAAAAAAAATTTAATTTTTCATTTCATTTCACACTCACTCGCTTACTCACTTCATTCCATTTCTCTCCGAAAACCCTCTTTCTCTCACGCTCGTTGTTGTTTCGATCGGTTTCGTGTAATGATGTACTTAGATTTTGCGTTTGTGTTATTCTGCATTTCCGTTTTCATGCAAACGCATTTTCAGTACTGATTCTGTGGCTTGCTCCTTTTTTTTTTTTTTTTTTTAACGTAGGTTCTTTGCATTTTCTAGGGTTTTGCGGTGAGCTAAGTGAGACGCTCGAATTGAACAGCTTTTGTTTCGCTCCTGAGGTAAGAATCAGGTCGAAGAAGAAGAGTCATGTTTTTTTTTTTTCCTTTTCATTCTCGCTTTTTTGTTTTTTGAGTTTGTTTTTGCTGTGATCGTAGTTGGGTTTTAGTTTGACTTGCTCTGTTTCTTAGAATGTACTCGTTTTTAGGGAAAATGTTCATGCCATTGTTCGTTTTATTTCTCTCTGTCTCTCTCCTTTTATTATTTTATTTTTTTATTGGTTTTGGTTTTGTTGAACATGTCACCAACCACTTTTTCTTAAAAAAAGTTTTGAATTCAGTTTTTTTTTTTTTTTGTGGTGAAACAGGATTTGAAAATGTAGCTTTGGATGAAGTAGTGAGAGCATTTTATTTTTTACCCGTTTTAAGAGCTTGCATGATTTTGGTTGGGGCATTGTTAGAGTTTGTGTGTAAAGCCATTTAATGCCATAGTTTGAAAAGGTAGCTTTGGATGAAGTAGTGAGCGTTTTTTTTTTTTTTTGCCCGCTTAAGGAGTTGGTTTGGGTGATTATAAGCTTGCATAACTTTGGATGGGGTATTGGTAGAGTTTATGCGTGTAAAGCCATTTAATGCCATAACTAAGGAGTAAATTTTTTAGAGTATAATAATGATTACAATTACTAATGTAGTTGTGGTTGCAACTTGTGAGTAATTAACCATTTCAGCGTGATTTCTCTGTTTTTCAAATGCCTTGATCGGGAATTGGTTGAGGATTGACTTTGACATAATTGGTTGTTTGTGTGGGGAGTGCTTTTAAGGCAATAGTACTTTCTAGCAAGAATGGAAGCATCACCTCTTTGATTGGGTGCTTGATAAGTTTTTTTTTTTTGATCAGCCAAAATAAGTATATATATATTAGCAAAGTACCAGAGGTGCTTGATAAGTTGATTTTTGAAAGTTCTAATTGTGCTAAACATTTGTGATATCTAGTAATCCCTTCAGACATTCATGGTGGTCAGTTGGTATTGGACATATCAGATGTATTCATTCTACGGACTTGTTTTATTTGCTTGATTTTGTGAAAGTGTCTGTAAAGGGAAAAGGTGCTATAATGTTTCCCTAAAGTTACACTGCGTTACCTTTGTAGTATTTTTCTGTTTCATTGATTGTTTAATTACTTTTCCTCTGTAATTCTGTTGAAGTTTTGTTAGGTTTACAAGTAATGACTGTAACTTTGAGTTATCATTCAGCAGGCACTATAATTGATCACGAAAGTAATGGAGGATAATCCCCCTTCAAGTGTTTTAGATGGGACCGTTGTTGGGATCAAATTTGGTATGGCTACACGTCAGGAAATTGTAAGCACAAAATACATTCATTTTTTTAGTTAAATTGTATGACTAAAGGCTGATCCACCAAGCAGTTGAAGTCTTTGCAATATTCAGTTAGCATCTGTTTTATTAATTAACTCAAATGAGATAACCTTGTATCAAGTTTGGACGATGCTGTTATGATCAGTCATTAGTGGCAGTGCCAAGGATGAAGGATGGCCTGCTTGGATCTTAGGAAATACATGCTAGAATTTTTTTTGTAGCGTTTTCTGATGACCTTATTTGGACTATTATTTTTGTTTGTGACTTTTCTCAAAAAGTTGAAATTTATGCATGTTGTTTCAGACGTATGGTCTGTTTTTATTTTATTTTTATTGATTGAATATTTGAAATTAACTTATACACACACACATATGTATATATCATGACTGTTTACTGGTCATAGTTTTATTTTATTTTTCTCAATTCTGATCTTGTTGCGTGTGCATGTCTGGTTTTGATTAAATTTAGTGGACCATCACTTTTTTCTAATCAAAAGTTCTCTTTGTTAGAATTAATTACATTTTTTGAATATAAATTGATGTTATGGCCTATTCAATATTTGAATAGTTTTGATCAATTTGGTAATTTTCTGCTTTCATCTTGATAGTGTACAGCATCCATTAGTGAGTCTTCAATTAGTCATGCTAGTCAGCTGTCAAATCCATTCCTTGGGCTGCCCCTTGAATTTGGCAGATGTGAATCTTGTGGTACCTCTGAAGTTGGAAAATGCGAAGGTTTGTTATTTGCTCCTTTTCTGTACTTTCTTTTAAATGGTAAAAAGAGATATATTTCAAATGAAGTAATTTGATATTACTTTTCAGGTCATTTTGGATATGTGGAACTACCGGTTCCTATATACCATCCGAGCCATATCAGTGAATTGAAACGGATGCTGAGCGTGGTCTGCTTAAATTGCTTAAAAATGAGGAAAACCAAGGTATTGACAAATGGAATATTGTCATGTCATACACAGAAGAGATTATCAATTTAGAAAAACAGTTCAAACTAATATAGAGTATTGGCAGACAAGTGATATGCAGAATGTGTGAAACAAAAAAGAAGTTTGACTTCTTTAAAGAAGGCCGCACAAGGGTGATTGGGGAAACAAAAATGTTATAATTGAGTTTATATGTACAAGGAGTGCTTGTAGATGCACCTTTAAAATAAATATGGGTAAAGATGCCTGCTATTGTGTAGAATAGAGATCTCTTAATTAATTAAGATCCACTAGGAAACATTTAAATTAATTAAATTATAACAATTTTGTTGTTCATGACCTTTTTTTTAAGAAAAAGAATTCTTGACCTCATATTTTGAAGATAAGGGCTCCTGAATGAGAGTTGTTAATTGTCTTAATATTTTTTTAGTAATCCTGGCATCATACATTTTAGTTAGATTTAATTCAAGGATAAAAGCTTCATCTAATGCCATTATATGTGCTTGATCTTACTGGCTCACAACCTTTCAGTTTCCAGCTTCAAGCAGTGGCTTAGCACAAAGATTAATATCTCCATGTTGCCAGGTTAGTATGATTAAATTGCATAATATCCTTTCTCAATATGCATACAGACTTACATTCTTGAAATAGTTCCTGCCTCCTAGTATTGTTTATAATTTATTCTACCATTTATACATGCTATGTTAAGAATATAAGACATTCTAATTTATATGCATGTGTATGTATGCATTTTATTCTAGGTAGAATCTTATGATCTATGTTATGGTCTCACATTTTGCTTGTATAACCCCCCGTCCTGATCCTACTGTTTAAGATCTTATCTTCACTATCTTTATTTTTTACCACAATACACCTTTTGGCTCAAGATTGTCCATCTACTTTATTTCCGCCCCTCCCCCTCTTCCCCGGTTTATTTCATGGTTTACTTAGCTGTGCATTATCCTCTGTTTAGGTTTGTATGATTTTGTCTTGGTTCATAATTAATGCTTCAGTTTCTTTATCAGAGTTGGCTAAATTTTGTTTGCTATTGATGCTAATTTGTTATATATGGGAATCTGCTATTTTTTTTTTTGTAAAATTCCATTTCCAAGGTTCATGGTATTTATTTCTTCCTTTTAGGATGTTAATGCTGCTCTAGTTTCTATTCGGGAAGTTAAAACAAGTGACGGGGCTTGTTATTTGGCGCTGAAAGTATCCAAATCCAAGATTCATGATGGTTTTTGGAGTTTCTTAGAAAAATATGGCTATCGCTATGAGGGTGATGAAACTCGAGCCTTGCTTCCTTGTGAGGTTTAGTTTCTACTAACCCATCTTCTTACTTTACTTCTCAACTGGCTGTTGCTTTTACTTGTTTGCATACAGGTTGCCCGATTTATTAAATTTTTTCAATTCTCCTTTTTTATGTACTTCCTTCATTTTATTAGGCCTCTTTATGTTTCTCTCTCTCTCTTTCTCTCTTAAATATATATATATCCCTATTATTCTTTTGTCCTTGACATTACCTTTCTTTGATTTTAAAGGATATTCCATATGGAATGATCTGTATCAGTTATATATATACAACGAATGATCTCTCTCGTGGTTTAATTACCCATTCCATGTTGTTTATATTTTTATCTTGACAATTCTATTTATTTGCTTCGTTACACCACAAGAATTGGCATTTGCATTTTCTAAATGATTGAAATCTTGACTCCTGAAATGTTTTTGATTGGCTGTTACGATGGTCCGTAATTGAGAGTTTCAGGCAAATTGTTGTGTGCTATTTATTTTTAATTCACTATCTTTCTATTGAAACCTGTTGTTTGCCTTTTGATTAATATTTTGCTCAACAAATCTATCAGGCAATGGAAATTATTAAGAGAATTCCGATAGAGACAAAAAAAAAGCTTGCTGGAAAAGGATTTTTTCCTCAAGATGGATATGTTTTGAAGTATCTTCCGGTGCCACCAAATTGCTTGTCTGTGCCAGAAGTTTCAGACGGTGCCAGTGTCATGTCGTCGGTGAGAAAATGAACATATTATTGTATCAGAAAACGTCTTACTTATCATTTTTGCTCTCTATTATGCTAATTCTATTCTGTTATAGTTTATTTTGTTATCATAATATGCTACAACAGTGTAACTGCCCAAGTTTAAACCAGACTTGATAATGGCTCTGCTGTAAAATTCTGAACCATGAGTACATGTATAAATATATGAAAACTCCATTCAGAATTCATTATGTAAAATAAATTGCACAGACTATTGAAACTCTCTTCTCTTTGATTTTCTCATCCGAGTATTCATATTTTGGTTTTATGAGCTTGATTTTGTTTTGGCCATAGTGCACATTGGTAAGTGGTGTATTTATGTTGCTTTGCAGGATCCTTCCATGACAATTCTCAGAAAATTGCTCAGGAAGGTTGAAATCATAAAAAGCTCTAGATCTGGTGAACCAAATTTCGAGTCTCATCACGTGGAAGCAAATGATTTGCAGTCTGTGGTTGATCAATATTTTCAAATTAGGGGCACTTCTAAGCCAGCACGTGATATAGAGACACATTTTGGGGTCAATAAAGAGCTTACTGCATCCTCAACAAAAGCATGGCTTGAGAAAATGAGGACATTATTTATAAGAAAGGGTTCAGGTTTTTCGTCCCGGAATGTAATTACTGGAGATTGTTATAAGAGGATAAATGAAGTAGGAATTCCGGTTGAAGTTGCCCAGCGGATAACATTTGAGGAGAGAGTTAACATCCACAACATCAGATATTTACAGAAGTTGGTTGATGAACATTTGTGCCTGACCTACAAGGAAGGTGTGTCAACTTATTCACTCAGGGAGGGCTCTAAGGGGCACATATATCTCAAGCCTGGTCAGATAGTGCATCGGAGGATTATGGATGGGGATATTGTCTTCATCAACAGACCACCTACAACACACAAACATTCCTTACAAGCCCTTTATGTTTACATCCATGAAGACCACACTGTGAAGATTAATCCTTTAATTTGTGGACCGCTTGGGGCTGATTTTGATGGTGACTGTGTCCATCTGTTTTATCCGCAGTCACTTGCTGCTAAAGCTGAAGTTGTGGAGCTATTTGCTGTGGAGAATCAGCTGCTCAGCTCTCACAGTGGTAATTTGAACCTACAGTTATCCACAGACTCATTGTTGGCACTGAAGATGTTGGTCAAGAGATGTTTTTTGGGTAGAGCGGCAGCTAATCAATTGGCGATGTTTCTTTTGCTTCCTTTGCCTCGGCCTGCTTTGCTCAAGGCCAGTTCTGATGATGCTTGTTGGACTTCCATCCAAATTTTACAGGGTGCATTACCTATGGGTTTTGATTGCACTGGGGGACGATATTTGATTAGGCAGAGTGAAATCTTAGAATTTGATTTCAGCAGGGATGCTCTGCCTGCAACCATAAATGAAATAGCAGCTTCAATTTTCTTTGGCAAGGGTCCCATGGAGGCACTTAAATTCTTCGATGTATTGCAACCCTTTTTGATGGAAAGCTTATTTGCGGAAGGGTTTAGTGTTAGCCTGGAAGAGTTTTCAATATCCAGGGCAATCAAAAGGATAATAAGAAGAAGCATTGGAAAGGCTTCTTCTCTGCTGTATCAGCTGAGGTCCTTATACAATGAGCTGGTGGCGCAGCAACTGGAGAAGCACATTCAAGATGTTGAACTTCCTATCATTAATTTTGCTCTAAAGTCGACTAAATTAGGAGATTTAATTGATTCGAAGAGTAAATCTACTATTGATAAGGTTGTTCAGCAGGTTGGGTTCTTAGGGCAGCAACTTTTTGATAGGGGAAGATTCTACTCAAAGGGATTGGTAGATGATGTGGCATCACATTTTCATGCAAAGTGTTGTTATGATGGGGATGGTTATCCCTCTGCTGAGTATGGACTGCTCAAAGGGTGTTTTTTTAATGGTTTGGATCCATATGAAGAGATGGTGCATTCAATTTCAACTAGGGAAATAATGGTGCGTTCTTCAAGAGGATTATCTGAACCAGGAACTCTCTTTAAGAATTTGATGGCCATCCTTCGGGATGTTGTTATCTGTTATGATGGAACTGTCAGAAACATTTGTAGTAATTCCATCATCCAGTTTGAATATGGGATACAAGCTGGAGACAAAACTGAGCACTTATTCCCTGCTGGTGAGCCTGTAGGTGTCTTGGCAGCAACTGCTATGTCGAATCCTGCTTACAAGGCTGTTCTTGATGCTAGTCCTAATAGCAACTCTTCATGGGAGTTGATGAAGGTAGACATTTCTTTGTAGTGAATGAATGTTATTTGTTTTTAATATCTCAGTAAATGATTTTTTTCCTGAATTTTTTATTTATGCATTATATCTTCAGGAAATATTACTCTGCAAGGTTAATTTTAGGAATGAACCTGTTGATCGGCGTGTCATTTTGTACTTGAATGACTGTGATTGTGGAGGGAGTTGTTGCCGAGAAAATGCAGCATATTCAGTTAAAAATCAATTGAGAAAAGTCAGTCTCAAGAATGCAGCTGTGGAGTTCATTATTGAGTAAGTTTCTTCTTTTAATGTTATACTTATTAACTTTATTCTACACATCTTTTAGTTATTAAGAAAAATAAAATTCAAGTATGTTGTCTATTGTTCATCTACTAGTGATTTTGTTTGGGGTTGGTTAACCATAGTCTTTTGCATTATTTGAGTAAGTCGTGATATTTTATATTATTGAAGAATGAGTTTATTTTAATTTTTTGGGGTCCTGTTTCTTATCCACAGATACCAACAACAGCGAACTCAAAAGGAAAATTCTGAAACTGATGCTGGACTTGTTGGTCATATTTATCTGGATGAGGTTATTGGATTTCCTTTTCATTCAATTTGAGAACATTTACATGTCGCTGCCTACTTTCATTGGCAACTATGCTAAAAAAAATTCCTTCATTATATGCAACTTGTTAGAATATAATATTTATGAAAATATCCATTAAAATCTTGATCATATCTTTAGAGTATCTAAGAACTATTTAGAATATCTAATAATATCAAGATTGTATATTAGAATATTTTAGTGTATCATAGAGATTATCTTTTAGAACTTTCTTCCCATTTTTCTTTCTTTCCATATTTACTAATATCTCATGTTTTGTTTTCCTTGGTTAGGATTATATGATTAGTACATGAGGTTTACTGCTTTATTTTTATGAACACATTATCATTATTTTGTTGTGAATCACATCATGTCAGATCTATATCAATTCCATTCTACTTTGTCTCTGTTCTCTCTATCCTCTCTCTCTACCAAAACCCTGTAATGTTAACAAAATTTAATAAACTAACATGATTGAACATTTTTGCATGCCTCTGGACTTTTCCCCCTGGGAGAAGATTTGTTGATTTTGAATTATTCTTATTATTTGTAATTGTAATTACTATTTATGTTTTAATAACTTAGAATATCCTTTTGAACAGATGATGTTAGAGGAGCTGAAGATCAGCATGGCCAATGTTTTTGAAAAATGCCTAGAAAGACTCAAGTCTTTTAGTCGGAAAAAGAAAGTTAATCAATATTTGAAGAACATTGAATTATCATTTAGGTTAATCTTTAGTTCTTTCCTTTTGCATTTGATAATCGGTCATCCATTTTTAATTATTCATCCATCCCTGAAGTAAGTTTTGTTTGCAGTATGTTTGGTAGTTGGCTAGAAGTGTTTTTTTTTTCATTTTTTTTTTAAAAAAAAACCACACCGTTCCTTTTAAAAATAGTGTTGCATAAATGGTAATCTGGAAATATTTTGATGTTAAAAGCAAAGTAAAAGGCAGACAAGAAAATGAAAACATACAGGAAGCTTTCACTAGCTAGGTGGGGAGGGGTGGTCTATAATCATGTAATAGCTACAGGGGTAATAGCTTGGGTCTGTGTATTCACAGGAACCAGCTACATACTTATTTCAATAGCTGTATCTCTAGTACCTCTGGTACTATTTCACTTTAATATATATCTATTTTTGCTGAGCAAAAAAAAAAAAAAGAAAATGAAAACATAACAAAGCTGCCCATTGTCTATACAAGTTTGAAATGACAACTCTTAAGAGGCCAGACAGTCCTTTCTGATCATAAGAGGAACTGTGAAGTGCTTAATCTTTGTTGTTTCTAGGATACAAGATCTATATTTTATTGATCATGAGGTAAGTGATTTTACACTCGAGTCTGGGACTGGGAGTTAGACTTGGTGTTAAAACTGGGGAGTTTGGGTGTAGTCTTATGATTGTCATCATGTTTAATGTGTATTTATATCATCAGGTACCCCCAACTATCAGTTTTATGTAATTGTGTCTGAAACAGATCACACGTGTATTTATAATAACAATATGCTGATATGAAAGAATCTCGATTAAATGCTCATACGATCAAATCCCTAATGTCTACTAGTGACATGTGGTATACTGATATTTACACCAAGAAACTCAGTTACCATATCTGTTGAGTTTCTGAATCTTATATTGCTGAGATGTAACCCTTGTATGTTGTGTCCCACATTCTCAGTATTGTCCTTGGAAAAACTATGGTTTTTCTTTCTGTTTCGGAGACTATTAAAAATGAAATTTTCTCTGGTTTCTTTATGACAATTTCTTATCTTCTTTTCTTCACTATTCCTACGTATTAAATTTGTTGATCCAAATAAGGAAAGAAAAAAGAAGTCAAAGCTTTTGTACATTGCCTTTATATGTATTATGTCACTGTTATAACATGCTATTTTTTCTGATTATTGCAGTTTATTTGTTAGTCTATATCACTTTCTGATCTATGTTCCATCTTGGCAGTGAGTCTTGCTCATCTTCACATCCTGCTGCACCATGTTTAACATTTTGGCTAAAGAATCATGATAGTGATTTAGATAATGCTGTAAAGGTCCTGTCTGAAAATATCTGCCCTGTTCTGTTCGAAACAATAATCAAAGGTATTTTCTTTGCTATCATTTCTTTAATGGAAGTACTCTATTTCTTTTTTCATTAAATCTATATTTACGGTTTTGTAGGTGAGGTGGAAAAGAGATTAATGTGGGGTTTAATTGATGTGCCACAATTCACTAACTTAATGGTCATATAGTCTTATTTATTCTAATAATTAGGTCAAGTATTAGTACAATACTACAATCTAGTACAATTCAAATTCACTACTTCAACAAGACTCCAAGGTCTAATACTCTAATATTCTCTCTCGTAAAGATTACTAAGGTTATGGCTGTTACAAGTAGCAAACCAGAAACAAAATATCAGACACCATAATTTAAAACAAACTGGCCCATTTTAAATAAATAACTTATGTAACTAGTACTCTCCTTAATAATAAAATCATGATGGTGTGCTCGGAAGATAGCTCCCATAAGTCTTTGACCATTCTCTTCAAGCACTGGAACATTTACCACTGGCCAACATAGGCACTATCAGAAATCCCATTGTCTTTCAAAGAAAGAACAAAGTAGTTGATAGAGGACCTGTCCTGCATTCAAATGCTAATGCTTCACAATCTAGATTGTAATTGACTTTTACTTATTTTTTTCAGATGTGATTTGCTCTGCAATTATTTGTGGCCTGTCATGTTTTGTTGCATTTATAATCATGATTCATGAATACTCATGTCACGTATTTTCTTGTTAGTAATGCTTCTGATTTACCCTCATAAATAAATAGGAGACCCGCGCATTAGCTCTGCAAGTATAATCTGGGTTAGTCCAGATACAAACACATGGGTCCGAAACCCTTATAAATCATCTAATGGTGAATTGGCACTTGACATCGTTCTTGAGGAGGAAGCTGTCAAGCAGAGTGGCGATGCTTGGAGAATTGTACTTGATTCCTGCCTTCCTGTTCTTCACTTGATTGATACCAGGCGTTCCATCCCTTACGCTATTAAGCAGATTCAGGAATTACTGGGGATATCATGTACTTTTGATCAAGCGATTCAGGTGAGTTTCTAAAGAATATATTGAACATAATGTTAGCTGTTTGCTCTTTATGCTTATGATCTTTAGCATATTTCCTCTCTTTAGTGTCTATGCTGTGTATTTCCTCGTTCATTAATTTTTAAAAGTGAATTTATTTTATTTTAATGTACATTCCAACTGTCATAATCAGCAGTAATTTATAGTTGGATGCTTTTAGCATCATCACTTAGTGTTTTTCATTTATTGAAAGAGCATTTGATCTGATTCTGTTGGCATTTTTTGCTTTCATGCATGTAACAGTATAGTTTCAACTTTAAACTTCATGCTTGAAATTTGATAGAGAGAAAGAACAAGTTTTTTATTCTGAATATTATGTCTATATATTGGGTACAAGCAGAACCAATATATAGGCCGAGCTTTAGCTGCACGCTTTATGACTGCCTAGTGATAACTGTAAACAATCTAATAACTGACAGAAGGCTAACGGAAAGCTAGGTACAATTCAGTGTAATATTGCTCCTTCAATCCCAAGGGTGGTATTTGACTAAGATGATCTAACAGAAAGCTAGGTATAGTTCAGTCTAACATTCCCAGTGTAATCCCTAGGGTGAGATTTGACTGCGAGGAATTACGTTGTCATAATCTACTACTCCAAGTTTGTTGCAAAGGTTAGCAAAGCGAGTGGTTCCAAGGGCATTTGTCAGAATGTAATCATATTGGTTCTGTGATGGAGCATGACAAACAACTAAATCTTTTTTAGCAACTTTTTCACAAACAAAGATATCCAATTTCATGGGATTTGTTCTGGTATGAAGCATAGGGTTGGGAGCTAGGGAACCTGTACTTAGGTTATCCCAACATCTTTTAAGTGTAAATGTGAAGATTTAGATCTAAAGATCATTTATAGTTTTGTATTGTAACTGAGTTTTTGATATATTTTCTTAGTGAGTAATTCAATTATTTTAAAATGTCCTTTTCAGAAGTCCTAGTCTTAGGGTGCATTTAGAAGTTCCTTTAAGTTGATTACCCAAGCATACCCTTAGTAATTCTAACAAGAACTAACAACTTACATTGGCTTATAAAAAACAAAACTTAAGTAGTAAGAATAGAATAATAACCTTGTTGCCTAGTAGCAATAGGAAATAACTGAATAAATTAAAAACAAATATGCTACTCTTTTGAAACATTTGGGTTTTGAGCTAACTGAATTTGTTATTAATGATCAATTTATTACAATGAAATGAATCATCTATATACAGATGACAGTATGACACTATGACAGAACTGAGGGCAGCAAAGAGACTGCACCTGAAATGAAACAAACCGAAGGGCTCAAGGCCCAAACAGAAACATACAGAACAAAACTGGAAAATGTATTTCTATCATAATATTATAACTAACTCTAATATAAGGAAAATAATCAACTGAAAATAAACCTTTGTGTTTATGGTGCTATTCAACTTTTGCTGTTCTCGTGTGTTTTGGAGTGTGATGTTCATAACATTGAGGAGGTTTGTTTTACAGTTTACACTTGTCTCTAAGTTTGATTTGGAATATATTTTTAATTATGTCATCTCTGAGCTGTGCTTTTATGTCTTCAGGAATATTTTTATTTTTAACATGTATCTTTTATGATTGGAAAGGCTCGCTGCATGCTTAGTATTGCTCCCTATTTCATAATCTTTGGTTTACAAGTTTTGTTATCCTCCCATTATGACTTCTCTATCTTATATTTCCTCTTTAGTCTTTAGTGAATTTTCTTCTTTTTAAGAGAAAATGTGAGATATGAATTATTGTGTCTAGTTTGATGAAATCTTGATCATTATGACATGATCCAATTGTTATCATCAATTATTGAATATATTTTTCTTCTGTATGCTTCTATTTTCTCTTCATGGAATTTTCTCCTAAGAGAAAATGTGCAAATGATATATCATTAATTATTGTTTCTTGTTTGATGAAAGATTTGATCATGATCCAATCTTTAGTAGCCACCCATTATGACTCCACCTTTTATTCATATCTCATCCTTTTGTGGCTGCCTGCAGCGTGTTGCAGCATCTGTGAAAATGGTGGCGAAAGGTGTACTTAGGGAGCATCTAATTCTGTTAGCTAGTAGTATGACATGTGGTGGGAACTTGGTTGGCTTTAATACAGGTGGATATAAAGCTCTCTCTCGTCAATTAAATATACAAGTACCGTTCACAGATGCAACACTCTTTGTAAGTTGCTGCTTGCTACTTGTTGTAATCATGAGATGTATCAGGTTATTATTATTCTTACTTTGTAAACGTGACTATGCAGACACCTAAAAAGTGTTTTGAGAGAGCTGCTGAGAAATGCCATACTGATTCTCTGTCAAGCATAGTTGCCTCCTGTTCCTGGGGTAAACATGTGGCAGTTGGTACAGGATCAAAATTTGACATTGTTTGGGATTCAAGTGAGGTATTTGATAATACTGATTTAATATTGGACTTGATTAGAATTGGAGTTTTGTAAACAATATTTGAATATTGACATTTTCTTTTGCAGATAAAATCAAATGAAATTGAAGGGATGGATGTTTACAGTTTTCTTCACATGGTGAAAAGTGTAACCAATGGGGAAGAAGAAACTGATGCTTGTTTGGGTGAAGATATTGATGATTTGCTGGAAGAAGAATATATGGACTTGGGCATGTCCCCACAACACAACTCTGGTTTTGAAGCTGTATTTGAAGAGAATCCTGAAGTACTGAATGGTTCAACATCCAATGGTTGGGATGTAAGTTCAAATCAGACTCAATCAAAAACCAATGAGTGGTCAGGTTGGGCAAGTAGTAACAAAGATGGTAGATCTGAAACTGCCCAAGAGAATTCTTGGGGGAAAACTGTCAACCAAGAAGACTCTTCCAAGTCTAACGCTTGGAATACAAGCACCACAGCAGATCAGACAAAAACTAAATCTAATGAATGGTCTGACTGGGGTAGTAACAAGTCTGAAATACCAGCTGGTGGATCTAAAGCAGTTCAAGAAGACTCTTCCAAGTCTAACGCTTGGAATACAAGCACCACATCAAATCAGACAAAAACTAAATCTAAGGAATGGTCTGCCTGGGGAAGTAACAAGTCTGAAATACCAGCTTGTGGATCTAAAGCAGTTCAAGAAGACTCTTCCAAGTCTAACACTTGGAATACAAGCACCACAGCAGATCAGACAAAAACTAAATCTAATGAATGGTCTGCCTGGGGAAGTAACAAGTCTGAAATACCAGCTGGTGGATCTAAAGCAGTTCAAGAGGACTCTTCCAAGTCTAACGCTTGGAATACAAGTACCACAGTAGATCAGACAAAAACTAAATCTAATGAATGGTCTGCCTGGGAAAGTAACAAGTCTGAAATACCAGCTGGTGGATCTAAAGCAGTTCAAGAGGACTCTTCCAAGTCTAACGCTTGGAATAGAAGCACCACAGCAGATCAGACAAAAACTAAATCTAATGAATGGTCTGCCTGGGGAAGTAACAAGTCTGAAATACCAGCTGGTGGATCTAAAGCAGTTCAAGAAGATTCTTCCAAAGCTTGGAATACAAGCACCACAGCAGATCAGACAAAAACTAAATCTAATGAATGGTCTGCCCGGGTAAGTAACAAGTCTGAAATACCAGCTGGTGGATCTAAAGCAGTTCAAGAAGATTCTTGGGGCTCCAGTAAGTGGAAGGCTGATGTTGCCCAAGAAGACAATTCCAGGCTTGGTGCTTGGGATGCAAATGCAGCAGATCAGACAAAATCTAATGAATGGTCGGGCTGGGGAAAGAAGAAAGATGTTACCCAAGAAGACAATGTGCAACATTCTTGGGGCTCTGGTAAGAGGAAAGACAAAGTTACCCAAGAAGACAATTCTGGCTCTGGTGATTGGGGTGCCAACAGAACAGATCTGGCAATTACCAAATCTAGTGAATGGTCCAGCTGGGGAAAGAACAAGACTGAAATACCAGCTGGTGGATCTGCAAATGTGCAGAATGACTCATGGGGCTTGGGTAAATTGAATGATACCCAAAAAGATAATTCTGGTTGTGGTGCTTGGGGTGAAAATTCTGGGTCTGCATGGGTGAGAAATAAAGCTGAAACAATAGATGGTGGATCAGAAAAGCCCCAAGAGGATGCTTGGAACTCTGGCAATTGGAAAGCTGAATCAAAAGTTGGCAATACCACTTGGGGAAAACCCAAGTCTTCAGAAAGTCATGCATGGGATTCCCATAATCAGTCAAATCAAAATTCAAGTTCACAGGGGTGGGAATCACATATTGCTTCAGCTAATTCAGAAAATGAGAAAGGTTTTCAGTGGGGAAAAGGTAGAGACTCGTTTAAGAAAAATCGATTTGAAGGTTCGCAAGGTCGGGGTTCAAATGCTGGTGACTGGAAAAATAGGAATCGCCCGCCTAGAGCACCTGGACAGAGATTGGACATTTACTCATCTGAGGAGCAGGATGTTCTGAAGGATATTGAACCCATTATGCAGTCTATCAGACGAATCATGCAACAACAGGGGTAAGTTACTCGTGGCAGTAAATACTATCTAATATAATGACTTGGCTAGAAGAAATCATGATGTCTATTTTCCTTTCCTGTTATAATACAATATCTATGCTCAAGTTAAGCCTGGACATTTTATTGTCACCTTTGTTTTACCTACACTAAATTGCAAGTAGCATAATTTGAAAGCACAAGGTGTCATTCCTTCCATTTTAGGAACATTTGTTTCTGCTCAACAGTTTTTTTCTCCTTCCACCACAATTTTTCTATAAGTTATTTTTTTGGTTTTAAGAAGATACCATTAGCAATATAGCTATTATTACTTTGATTTTTGCTCCTGATAAAAGCTTGTGTTATTAATCAAATCCACTGTTCCCTTTGGCTGTACTTTCTGTCCTAGCCTTGGGTGCTTTCTGTATGTTTTCCCTCTGCTTCTATGAATTTTGTATCATAACCTGGAGCATTTTTATTAAATTCCTGTTGAAGGTACAGTGATGGGGATCCACTGGCTGCTGAAGATCAACTTTTTGTACTTGAGAATGTCTTTGAGCACCACCCAGATAAAGAAACCAAAATGGGTGCTGGAATTGATTATGTCATGGTATCGTCCAACTCTGTTTACATCTTTTGCATTTATTTATGATTGATATGATCATAGTTGCCCTAGATAAACACGTTTCTTTCTTAAACTTCCAATGTTTGTGTACTGAATGATGGTTTATTTTGGTTTCTCTATTTCCTTGCACATCTGTCAGTTTTTGTATATGCAATACATCATCTATTTATCCATTCTTGGATAATGGGTTGCATTGAAACTTGAAATAATTGTCTGTCTTTATGTTATGCTGGATTTAATGTTGGGAGTACTTGCACAGGTTAACAAACACAGTAGCTTCCAGGAAAGTAGATGCTTTTATGTGGTTTGTAAAGATGGTCAAAGCAAAGACTTTTCCTACCGGAAGTGTTTGGCCAACTATATAAGCAAGAAGTATCCTGACCTTGCTGAATCATTCCTTGGCAAATATTTTCGGAAACCTCGTGCTAGGGGGGACCAGACTGCAACACTAGGGGGAGACCAGACTGCAACACCAGCGCAGGATGAAGCAGCCACTTCGGGTGAGTAGATTAGGGTTGTGTCCATAATATTGTACAGAAACGGTGTAGTTGAGGCCACTGAATAGTTCGTCATAGCTGACCAATTTTCCTGTAGGAAAGTGTTCCTCTTTTTGGTGACAGTTAGATGGTAATTTTTTTTCACATGCGAATGATGATAGCAAACACCCTTTTGCCGATGTTAATATTGTTCTAATGATTACAGCACTTATGATGTGCCTAGCAAACTTTGCTCATCATTTTATTTAAACCATCAATTGCACCTGGGTTTCAGACATTGATTGGACCACTGATACAAAAATGGCATCCTTCTGATTAGAGTTTCATGAATCAGTTGTGGCTTATATTTTTGTTTAATAGGTTTCTAGGCATTTCCGAGTTATATTTAAACCGGTAGAATTTCTTTGATTTAGTTTTTTCTTGTCTCATCTTTGTAATACAGACTGCGATGGTTTAGTATCTCGATTTTTAAAGGTCCTGGTCAAAGGCAGGAATGACTTTAACTGCCCATTTTGTTAACCACACTGTTCTTTATAATTCCTGGTAAATTTTTTTTTCAAAATATCATTTAGCGTAACGAAACCTTTTGGGTGTAATTTCTATGATGACAAGTATTGCTCAAATTTATGTGAAAGAACGAGTTGGCTTCGGATTATGTTTCCAAAGTATTTTGATGTTATTTCTGGGATTATGTTTCGGGGGCATCTACGGTGGTCCAACAAATAAGTGATCTATCGTTGACCATTATTTGTGAGCCTTTAGATTAATGTCATCTCGTAAGTCGTACCTTGCATCCTCCCTATGAGATTATGTATGATTCATTTTTATGTAGGTCACATTAAGTATGAGTCATTTTTAGTAACCAACAAATATGTAGGTCACGGTAAGGAGTTATAAGAATAGTTGAATGGTAAAAGGAGAAGAGATAAGAAAAAATAATGGGTTTAATTTAAAAATTAATAATGAATAATTATTGATAAAAAAACATTAAGTATGAGTATTTTTTATTTGGTAAGTTTCATTTCCAAATTATTAGAATTCATATGAATTTCAATCACTTGAGTGTTGTTGGCAATTATCTTCTAAATTTTGGAAACAGAAGGAATAGTTTTAAAAACTGGACTTTGGTTTGCCCAACTTGTTTGAATAAAGAACAAGCAACGCAAGTGATCGATCAGTCGGGAAAATCCTCAAAATTAACACAGAGAGAATGCGCTGAGCTTGTGGCAATGAAAACCTTGAGCAAAGAGCCTCACTAATCACTATATTTTCTGATATGAGTGCAATGTAAAAGTATTAAAAAAGTGGTGTTGGTGGTAAAGCAGAAAGAGAGGAAGTGGAATGGTGTTAAAATAGACAAGTGGAAAAGTTTTTTTAAAATAAAAAAATGTTATTTTTAATGTTTATATGCATCTTGATACTTTGGATCTCCTCCAATTTTAGCTTTATAAATGATTGTTATCTGAAAATGGATGAATTTTCAAGCAATACTTGTGAAAATTAATCTTTAGTGCTTAACAATGTTAGATTGCTATCTATGCCTTCTCTCTTCCCCTACCTTACTTCTCGATCTCCATGGACTACCAGCCATCAACATCATCTACCAATTGTGGTCAACCGTTGTAGTAACCATCATGCCTCCACTATCACACATGGGCTCCATACCCACGTGGCCACGTTCCACTTTGTTCTCTTAAATCCTCGTGGTATTTTCCCCTTTCACTTTGGTAAACACGTGATTGTAATTTGTGAACTGTTAAGTTATATTTTTATATTTCCTTTATTTAACTCCCCACTTCCTCACTTTTTGAAGCACCGATGGAGAAATGTATCTTTTATCCATAAACATATTTTTGTCAAATAATACATATTTTGATTGTAACATCAGAAAAATGTAAAACAAAAAGCTAAGTACATCGTCAAGATAGATTACTTTTGAAAAAAAACTGAGCTCGTTTGTTTTAACCATTTTTAATGAAAAAAAAGCACTTTTAAAAATTAAGTATATTTGCTTAGTTGTTGAAAAAATCATAATTTTAATTTTTTGAATAGTTTAAAAACAAAGCTCCAGTTATAAAAACCTTTTAACTATGATTTTTTTATACTTTTAACCAAACAAATAATTCATTTAAAATCAAGTCATTTTTTTATATAATCTTAAATCATTTTTCTTGTAAATACAAATAATTATATGTCAATTGATCTAGTAAATTGAAGTCATCAATAAATTATACTGCATTTAACACATAACAGAAGAATAAAGAGTTTTAATTTTAATGTATTGAAACTGAGTGAGAATAATTTATTATTTTACTGTCAATCATTACTTACGAGTAAAATTAATCTCACCCAGGAAAAAAACTAACTAAACTTTATTATCAATATTGGTTCTATAAATTTTTGTACTTTCTGAAAAAAAAATAAAAATATGAGAGTGTTCTTTAAAACGATTCAACGAAGCAAAAAATCCATATCCAAAACGACGAGTCGTGGCATGTGGTTCAGACCATCATCACCTTCACCATCACAAGATATGAAACTGAAAGGGGGCGGCTTTGGTCGCTGATAGTGATATGATATATTATTATACCTTTGACTGATCTACTGTTATTCATCCTCTTTGTGAAATTTCTGAATTGTGTTGATGATGGCTTCTTCTTCTTTGGTTGTTGTTGGCTCTCTCCATCTTACTTCACAGAATGGTTACAAAGTGTGGGAAGATCCTTCTTTCATCAAGTGGAGGAAAAGGGACCCTCATGTTACCTTGCATTGCCATGAATCTCTTGAAGGTCTATCACACCCTTTTTTCTTTTTCCGATTTTTCTTCACTGCGAGAGATTCTATGCTAAAATGGGATTAATTTCGTATTTGGGTCTGTTAGATAAGTGGATGCTCATTGGTTATATTCTAAAAGTTCATTTTTCTAGATACCCTTTGCAAAAAAAATTGCCTTTGTAAAAGGTATTATTCCATTCATGAGAGTCTACTGAATGAAATGATTTAAGAGAATGAAGTGAGGATGTGAGTATTCTAAAAGTTCAAGTTTTTTAGAGGCTATTTGAAAGAGAATTGCCCTAAAAATTTATTCTATTCATAAAACTTATTATCTATTCAATCTTTTTTACTGGAGTGTTCATAAATGCTTTCAAGATGTCGATTGAATACAATAATTTAAGAAAACTAAGTGTGGATTATTGGCCTCATATAATTGTTGTTATAAACTAATCATTAATCAATGGTTCAATGCACAGGAAATAAGTTCAAATCAGTGACTGTAGCTTTCTGGGATGGATGTTTACTGAGAGTAAAATTGTGAAATAAGTCTATGGATTTAAATTTTTTTGCATTTCCTTAAATTTGTTTGTTATATATTATAAATTATGAACAATCTGGAATTTTGTGATGTGTAGGATCTCTTAAATATTGGTATCAACGCAATAAAGTGGATTTTTTGGCTTCCCAGTCAGCTGTTTGGAATGATGATGCTGTTCAGGGGTCTCTTGACTGTGCTGCATTTTGGGTCAAAGATTTGCCTTTTGTCAAGTCCTTGTCTGGATATTGGAAATTTTTCATTGCTGACAGTCCCAACAATGTCCCTACTTATTTTTATGAAAGTGAGTTCCAGGATTCAGGGTGGAAAACTTTGCCAGGTAGGTGTGATTCGTCAGGGTGTTACATTTATGTTTAAGTGCATATATTTTATTTGCAAAACAGATTTGCATTCAGCGTGTAATTTTTTCCTCACTGTGTCTGCTATAATTTCTGCACCCTGTTCTCTAAAATTTGCTTTGCTGTAGTGTAGGGTCTGTTGTTGTGGTGAAATGCTGCTTTGTATTTGAATTGATTTTTCATTTTTCACATTTTCTGTTCTTAGCTAGCTATTGCTGATATTATTATCAATGTTTACTTATTTTCCCTCAAAATTGGACAGTTCCTTCGAATTGGCAGTTACATGGATTTGACACTCCTATATATACGAACGTGGTGTATCCATTTCCACTAGATCCTCCTTTCATTCCTGTGGAAAATCCTACTGGCTGTTACAGAACGTACTTCCACATTCCTAAAGAATGGGAGGGTATGACTTACTAAATTTCCTAACAGTGTTATTTTATTTTTCTTTTGTGGATCAACATGCACTAATGAGGAATTCGGTGTTTTCATTCCTTTGTTATCATTCAGTTCTGTATTTGTACTTCAGACATAATTACAATGCATTTTACAATGAGTTTGGTGGAACACACACACTCACTCTCACTTCCTCTCTTTTCCTTTTTTTTTTGGTATCCTATTTTGTGGATATGCTGTTTGTTGTTATATTCCTGTTGGTTTTAAGTCTCTGTCAGTACTTTCTGTTTTCTAGTCTAAAATACTTAATTCTTTGGAACATTGATTGGTTTTTGGTAGGTAGAAGAGTTTTGTTGCATTTTGAAGCAGTTGATTCTGCCTTTTGTGCATGGATAAATGGGCATCCTGTTGGATATAGGTATCTCCCTCTCCCTCTCTCTCTGGTATGCAGATCACTGGCTCATAAACATATATACATAATTGCTGGTTAGTATTTGTTCTTTTGTATTTTCAACTCAAGTGAATATGATTTGGGGGGGGCATAGAGAAAATAGATGAGATAATGTTCACTGCAATGCTTGATGGGAGGAAGGAATGTTGTGAAATGGATGAAAAATTGGTAACGATGGTCTTCGGCAATGAAAAAAATTTTACTTGCTGTCCAATCATTTGAGGATATTTACCATCTTGTCCCTTCTAGTGCAAGTCCCATGTCAAACATAGCAGTGGGGCATCCGGTCCTCAGTATGGTTATGCTAAAATGAAAGGGCTTATGTTATTTTATTTTGGTGGATATGGCATGAAGCGTCTTATTTTATAATATTTATGAAGAACAAAGATAAAATGAACGAAGCTTTGACTTTAATCAACTCTTGGTTCTATTTTGCAATGACAGCCAAGACAGCAGACTACCTGCAGAGTTTGAAATTACCGATTTTTGCCATCCCTGTGGTTCAGACCTTAAGAATGTTTTAGCCGTTCAAGTGTTTAGATGGTGTGATGGTTCTTACCTTGAAGACCAGGACCAATGGAGGTTATCTGGTATCCACCGTGATGTTCTTCTTATGGCAAAGCCGGAGGTTAGTTTTCTCCAAATTTCTCCTCACCTACTATTGCTTTATATTGTTTACGAGAAGCATTCTTATTAGAGTTATGTTAGTGCGCATCATAAAAGGTCAAAACAGAAGTTGTTAATGTTTACAATAATCGAAGTGTGATTCTTTCATTTTCTAATAACATTATTATGAGGTTATATAATGTTTTGTAGAAGAAACTGGGAGTTAGATTGGATCCTAACTAAATGCACCTAATTTATGATTAAAATAAAATGTCCTAGAAAATCCAACTTTGATAATTATTTAGATGTATCTTTATATCTAGTTTTTGTTTTGAATATAGAATGTCCAAGTTTTCAGCTGTTTCGCTATTTTTTTCCCCTGCTGATGCTAATATCTTTCAAAATATTGGTATGCAGGTATTTATTACTGACTACTTTTTCAAATCAAACCTTGCCGAAGATTTTTCTTGCGCAGAGATAATGGTAAGCATAAATATTTTGTTAAATTATGCTCTTTATTTAATGTTATAATTCTGTTAGGTATCTGTTACAAGTCTTGCTTGTGGAAGATTTTACCGAAATCCATTTATTTTTCATAAATATTTTGTTAAATTATGCTCATTAAATCTAATGTCATAATTCTGTTAGGTATCTGTTACAAGTCTTGCTTGTGGAAGATTTTACCGAAATCCATTTATTTTTAAGTCTCTATTGTTTTGTTGTTTTGATTTTTAAATTTAATGTCATAATTCTGTTAGGTATCTGTTACAAGTCTTGCTTGTGGAAGATTTTACCGAAATCCATTTATTTTTCATAAATATTTTGTTAAATTATGCTCATTAAATCTAAGGTCATAATTCTGTTAGGTATCTGTTACAAGTCTTGCTTGTGGAAGATTTTACCGAAATCCATTTATTTTTAAGTCTCTATTGTTTTGTTGTTTTGATTTTTGTAAAAGTGTATGTAATTACCCAAATTTATAAATGAATTGACTTTCCCTATATTTTCACAATAAATTTCACCTTTGTTTCCTTTATTCTACCATAATTGCCCCATCATGTCATTGTTGTTATAAAAACACTGATATTTTTATCCACATGTTATCGTTATTTGGGACATATTATCAATCTCATGCATATATAATCCAGGTTGAAGTAAAAATAGATAGATTACAAGAGACATCCAAGGATAATGTTCTCACAAACTACTCTATAGAAGCTACATTGTTTGATTCTGGAAGCTGGTACACCTCTGACGGGAATCCTGATCTCCTTTCATCTAACGTGGCAGACATAAAGCTCCAATCATCAAGTGCACCAGCACAACCATTAGGGTTTCATGGCTATGTTCTTACAGGGAAACTGAAATCGCCAAAGCTTTGGTCCGCAGAAAAAGTGAGAAATTTCAGTCATATTTTTTCGTGTGTTTGGGTGGATTTTATTCATTGATTAGCAAACTAATGATTACATTACTATTGAAAAATAATATCGAAGTAGTTAGAGATTTTTGTTTAATGCTTACTCCACAACTGAAACCTGCAAATGTCTCCTGAGTTTCTTGTCTTATTACCTCCTTCCCATGCAATTTTTCATCTATGACATTTTGTTTCCATAGTCATTGAGTGATAGGCGGATAAGTTTTTTTTACCAGAGTTTCTTAAACTCGTATGGAAAGGTTAAAGACCTGTATCTTGATGATGATTTATCAATTATTTTAGTTTTTATGTGATTAGAAGTATATTGACATATTTGGAGTTTCTTAAAGCTTCATATGACCATTTTTTTGTTAATTTTCTTTTACCTATTTTGTTTTTCATGTATCTTTTTTGTTTGCATTTATAACAGCCATACCTCTATACCCTAGTTGTTGTCCTGAAAGATAGATCTGGCCGCATTGTTGACTGTGAATCATGTCCAGTAGGGTTTAGAAAAGTATCTAAAGCCCACAAACAACTGCTTGTTAATGGACATGCAGTTGTAATAAGAGGTGTGAACAGGCATGAACATCATCCACAAGTGGGGAAGGCAAACATAGAATCCTGCATGATCAAGGTACTGCTAATCTTTTTTTCCCCTTCAATAAAAAATTGTTAGTTTATGATGGCCAAATGCTATTTGTTTTTTTAAGACACTAATAATTGCTGTGCTTACAGGATTTGGTCTTAATGAAGCAAAACAATATTAATGCTGTGAGGAACAGCCATTATCCCCAACATCCACGTTGGTATGAGCTATGTGATTTGTTTGGCATGTACATGATAGATGAAGCCAATATTGAGACACATCATTTTGACTATTCTAAACATCTCAAGCATCCCACTATGGAACCAAAGTGGGCAACTTCAATGCTGGATCGTGTGATCGGCATGGTTGAGAGAGATAAAAATCACACATGTATTATCTCCTGGTCTTTAGGGAATGAATCTGGATTTGGAACAAATCATTTTGCTTTAGCTGGTAGGCATTGCACTTTGGTTCACTTACCAATTGATGGCGTATGCATATTTGAAGTAACTTTTTTATTGACTCTGCTGTTACATTTGTTTGAAAAATTGCTTTCTAATATTTTTTTCTTTTCTCCATTTTGTCAATGCATCAGGTTGGATTCGGGGAAGAGATTCATCTCGGGTATTGCATTATGAAGGAGGTGGATCCAGGACTCCGTGCACTGATATTGTGTGTCCTATGTATATGCGTGTTTGGGACATGGTGAAAATAGCCAATGATCCAACTGAAACACGTCCTCTGATACTGTGCGAGTATGATTTTGTAGTTTTACATCAACAACATAATATGACTTCTACTGTTCCCTGTTGTTTACAGTGATAGATAATTATATAATTTTTTTATTTGTTATGTCCAACCCAAATGGCAGGTATTCACATGCAATGGGAAACAGTAATGGGAATCTACATATATATTGGGAAGCAATTGACAACACTTTTGGACTCCAAGGAGGCTTTATTTGGGATTGGGTTGATCAAGTGAGTGGTTTTTGAATATCGTAACCAATCAATGAATGATCAACTTCACTTTATGTTGTCTGAATTCTCTCAATTTTACACTTTGCTTGGATGTAGGCCTTGGTGAAAGTTTATGAAGATGGTACCAAGCATTGGGCATATGGAGGTGAATTTGGGGATGTTCCCAATGACTTGAATTTCTGTTTGAATGGCCTCACATTTCCTGATCGAACTCCTCATCCTGTTTTACATGGTAAACTGATAGATTGGCTCATTTTTTCCCACACCACCTTCTAGGAGTCACAAATCACAATGCATTCTTTGTCTGTTTGCATCATTAGTCATGACTGTCTTCTGTTTCAGAGGTTAAGTACTTATACCAACCAATCAAGGTGGCTTTAAAGGAAGGAAAATTGGAGGTACTCAGTTTATCTGGAGTTTGTGTTTCTCTAGTCTAATTTTACTTGATTATTTATTTTAGTTTTTTATTTTGCAGATAAAAAATACTCATTTTTTTCAAACAACAGAAGGATTGGAGTTCAGCTGGTCTATTTCTGCAGATGGATACAACCTTGGATCTGGTCTTTTGGGCCTTGTCCCTATAAAGCCCCAGAGTAGTCATGCTGTTGATTGGCAATCAGGTCCATGGTATTCCCTATGGGCTTCAACAGATGAAGAAGAACTATTCCTGACTATAACAGCTAAACTTTTGAACTCCACACGCTGGGTTGAAGCTGGTCATATTGTTTCATCTGCTCAAGTTCAATTGCCTACCAGGAGAAACATTGCACCTCATGTAACTTTTTACCATATTTATTCATTTTAGAACTGAGACATATGTCTCTTTAGGGTTAAGTAATGAGGTTTAGTAATTTATAGTATATGCTGATATTGCTTTAATTGAAGTTTTCTATTTTATGAATGATTGTTGTGTTCAGGTTATTGATATTAATGGTGGCACTCTGGTTGCTGAAACACTAGGAGATACAATCGTAGTCAAACAGCAAGATGCTTGGGATTTGACTTTGAATACTAAAACAGGTTTAGTTGAAAGCTGGAAGGTAAATCTGAACTTTTAACTTATTATTGCCCATTGAATGTTTGATTATATTGGAATTTTTCTTGTCTCTTTAAAATGAAAACAATTGCAGTTCATTTAGATGTAGAATACTGGACAAATGTGTTAAAATGGTAATACCTGACTTCATGTTATATAATGAAGAATGTCTTGAATTTATTTATTTTCAATACTAATGCCTTTTTAAACCCTCTGATAGGAGCCCAAGTGTTTGCTATGAAACACAGCTTATTTATCCAAGGTTCAAGGTTTTGATATTAGATATATGATAGAAACTGGTTTAACACTGAAAGTCTATGAAAAAAATCAGAGCAAATGTCCAATTGCAGTGGTAACAGTGAAAAACACAACAGTGACTAGGAAATGTAAAGTGAAAGGAAAAGATAGAAAATCAGAGTTGCAATAAACAGATTCTGACCTTGGCCTAAGCCTCCCCAATCAATTCCCAAAATTTTCATGCCTTCTCACTACTTTCCCTCCTTATTCATATTTCTTGAGGGAGTGTTAGTTTCATTGTATAATATTGCATTCCTGTGAATCACATTCCTATGTCTAGGAATATTATTCCCATGAACATGTTTGGTTGCCATTTAATAATTTCAGATAAAAATAAATTTAGTTGATTAAAAACTGAAAAGAAAGTGAGACAAATGTGAAATAATGAAGTGGAGAGGGGTAGTTAATGTAGAAAATAACTTTCATTCCTGTGGGAATCTAAGATACCCACCTTCCACCATGGGAATGTGAAGCAAGGTAAATATGAAGATTTTGTTTTCCTGGGAATCAATAGTTCCTGGGAATGTTTTTCTAAAAATTGTACCAAACATGGGAATATGACAATACCTTGAAACAAGCGCCCAAGTTAATAAATATTTGAAGGGCGGAAACCCGTCATAATTTTGGGAATTTTTATATGTTTATTTTTTTAAGTTCCCTCTTCAATGAAGTTTCATGATGTCTCTTTTCAAATTTTTGTATGACTTTTTGACTTGATTAAACATTGGTATTAATATAATGCTAGGTTAAAGGAGTGCATGTTATGAAAAAGGGCATCCTCCCATGTTTCTGGCGAGCTCCTATCGATAATGACAAAGGAGGAGGTTCAGCCAGTTATTTGTCCAGGTGGAAAGCAGCTGGAATGGACTGCCTCCACTTTATTACTGAGAGCTGTTCTGTGCAAAATATTACGGAGAACTCAGTTAGAATATTGGTGGTTTTTCTTGGTGTTACCAAGGGCGAGGATGGTTCTCTCTCCAACCAAGACAAGTCAAAGGTTTTATTTACAACAGAAATGGCATATACAATTTATGCTTCTGGGGATGTCATTATAGAATGCAATGTGAAACCAAACCCTGATCTTCCTCCTTTGCCACGTGTGGGAATCGAGTTAAATGTGGAAAAGTCTTTGGATCAAGTAACTTGGTATGGAAGAGGACCATTTGAGTGTTATCCAGATAGAAAAGCTGCAGCCCTGGTTGCAGTCTATGAACATAATGTTAGTGAGTTGCATGTTCCTTATATTGTTCCGGGGGAATCTTCAGGTAGGGCAGATGTTAGATGGGCAACATTCAGAAACAAAGATGCTTTTGGAATATATGCTTCTAAGTATGGTAGCTCTCCACCCATGCAAATGAGTGCAAGTTACTACAGCACCTCGGAACTTGACCGTGCGACACACAATGAAGAGCTCATTGAAGGAGATAGCATTGAGGTATTTATAAGTTGCTTCTATATTTCTGCATATGTTCCTTCCAGATCAAAGTTAGGGATGTGTAACTTTGCTGCCCTGATTTCTGGGTCCAATTGTAGTCTCCCTAAGATTAGTTCTCAAAATTGTTTATAAGTGCTGACTTTTTTTGCAGCTATATGCAGTGTATGTTCATTCAGTTTGCTGCATTAAAGTACATTGTGGTAGTGTTCTGTTCTTTGTGACATGAATTACTTCATACAAATTTATTCATGAGCAATTAGGTGATTTGACTGTTACCTGGTATGGTCATATGCAAATAAGTTTTATGAGATGGCAATGTGGCCATATTTTGATATATTATCCCAAGTTTCATAGAAATTATTAACTAACTAGGGTTTTTAGTCCTAGTAAATAGGACAATGTTTGTTTTTAGTCCTCAAAAGTAAGTCATCTCATTTTAGTCACTCGTTTATGAAATATGTCAAATGTAGTCCTCGTCTGTCCTGCACAAAAAATTGTCTTCTTTTAATCCCTTGTTTATGGAAATAAGGACCACATATGACGCATTTCCATAAATGAAAGACTAAAAAAAAACAATTTAATTTTTAGGGACTAAGAGCAAACATTGTCCTATTTACAAGAAGTAAAAATATATTTAGCCCAAATTATTTTTTTTTTTCATATTAATTATGCAATTTATCATCTTTAATGTCTTATCTCTTATGGCATTGCAGATTCATCTAGATCACAAGCACATGGGATTGGGTGGAGATGATAGTTGGTCGCCATGTGTCCACGAACAGTATTTGATTCCTCCTGTGCCATACTCATTCTCTGTTAGGCTGTGCCCAGTAAATCCAGCCACTTCTGGTCATGACATCTACAAATCCCAGTTTCAAAACTCTTGATTTCTTGGATCACATGACTTGTTCTATTCAAGAATAAACATCTTGTAGAAGACCGAAGACCGAAGACCAAAGACTGGTGTGCTTACTAAGGACTACAAAGAAACTTGGAAGCTATTGGTGTAAAGATCCCATGCAATCATTTTGGTTGGAAGCTTGATTTAATAATGTGGAAGGTGAATAATCTTATTGTACAAATTTGTTCCATTACCCAAGGAACCAAGCAGACAATTTCACAACTTGTTTAATAAATGTGCTGTAACTGTGATATGAATAATTTACTGTTCTTATTTGAAGATCAAGGGCAATGAAATGAACAAAAAATAATCCTCGATTGTGTAAGTTTGTTCGGGCTCCTTTGAATTTGCTTGTGTGGCATTTATGTAAGAAATTGTTATAAATTCAGTATTTCATAAACATTAATTAAAATTATTATTTTTATCAACAAATATTTATTGTTAGCTTTTTGTTAACGGATGGAATTGAACCCACAACATTAATTAAAATCATGTCTATAGGATTTAAATAATAATAATATCACAGCATATTTTAGGACAACTATATTTCATAATTGTCAAAGTATGGTCTTACAACTTAATAATGAGTTGTATAGAGAGTGGGTTAATTTGATGTTAAATCTTAATTCCAGAGATTTAAGACACAATTTGTGCTCTCAAAGTCTCTTTAAATGAAAATAAATCTTTCTTAAGAAAAAGTCTTACTTAGATTTGTTGTTTTTGTACAAGCTTTGTTACACAACATTGTTCTACATAAATTCGTTGTGTGTTGCAGCGTATTGCCTGAAAAATCGCTCAAAATTTCAGAGCTCTATGAACTACGAAGTGATTGGAACAGGCACTAGGCAGTACGTGGCGGGATAGAGTCTAGAAATGACAAAAAAAAAAAAAAACCCGTACCATGAGTACTCTTCCGAATCCGTCAATAGATAATATTTGAGTTGACTGGATATGGGTTCCAGTTTGGATTTTCTCCGATAACCAAAAGTCGGATAGGAATATAAGATTACTAGATCCGCCTTGACCCCAAACCCGAACCCGTCCCGCCACTTAAAATTTTTAGAATTTTTGCATAATTTAATCAAAAGACCTAGAATTTTTATTACTTGTTAATTTTATTTTAGAATTTTTACATAATTTAATATTTTTTTCTTAACAATTTTTGTAAACAAATGCGCTATAGTAAATTTATTGACATATAAATAGTTAAAAATAAATGTTTAACAATCAATTTATTTTTTCTAAAATCAAATTTTTAATATTTTCTTTAAAAAAAAATATTTTTCTAATTTGAATCGGGTATAGGACGGGATCGGATACGAAAATGAGATAGTAAATTTTAACCCGTCGGATATCGGATACGGATATGTGACATGTTGAGAAGTCGGAGTCAGGGATTGGAGAGACAATACCCATGTCTAATAGAGTCGGTGGGATGGAATGAACAAATCTCACTTGTTAAGGTTAAAAATGACAATTCGACCATTAACATATTAATGTCCATCGAGAATACTCATGACAAAATCAATATGCGTGCTTCCTTATTTTTTTAAACCTTTTGGGGATTTTTTTTCCTTTTTTAGTTTCACAGAACTTCAAGCTACTCTTCTCCAATCACCATAAAACACAACTCTTTTTTTCTACTACTGCACTGACTTGAAACAATGAAGATATAGTTCTACGTATACTACATATTCGTCAACAATAACATGCACAGCATTTTTTCATTAGGTGAGGTTGGTTATGTAAATCAAACCTTCCCATTCAGTTTTGTCATAAATTAAGCTTCCAATAATTCAGTTTTAATGGTTTCTATTAGAGCCACCTTTTTTTCCTAATAGCTTATAATACCCTCAATTACCAAACTGCTACATTCAAGCACAACAAGACAACACATAGGAAATAGCAGATGCACACTAACTAGAAGTTGATGCATGAATAACCAATAACCATACTGCACACAACTAATAAGGATTATCATTCATGTAATAAACATAACAATCTAAGAATTAAAATAACTTACAAAAATCCCTCCAAATTCAACATTTTGAGAAGTATAGAAAATCATCCATGAAGCAGGCAGTACACATCCTTCCTCACATCTCACCAAGTCCTGAATTTTCTATTTGCTCAAATGCACCAGAAAACCCTGCCACTTTAAGTTAATTTCACTAACGGAAAGTTTACACTACATTCATAGACATGATTTGCCTAGCAAGACCAGGATCTTGTTGTAGCAGTTCTCTCAAATTGGTTTCCACCTCTGCCATCTGTTTTTCCAAGTATTCTTTTGAGCTCTGTTCAAAGCCATATAATAAGAACTTATTTTCGCTCAAAAGATTATGGAAAGTCATATTTACTGCTTTAGAAATTTAGCTAAGATAGTTATATTTGTTTCAATCAACAGATTTAACTTTTTTTGTTTCACCTTTAGAAAATTTGAAATGAAATGAGTATAAAAATGATGGAAGAATACAAGTTTTCAGACAAATGAAGGAAGGACATATACCTGTAATGCAGTAATTGAAGCTTCACCATCCTTAAACTTGGTCTCCTGTTCATTCATTAATGTTGCCTTGGTCTCCAATACAAACCTGGCCATTATGTTAAGAGCATGTTAAAGTATGCAATTTATATTTTCTGAACAGCCCATAAATCAAGCTTTTTGTGTACTCTATTTAGTAGTATGTTCAAAAAGGTAACCAGGACTCACATTCTTCCTGCAAAATAAAATAAATGGACTCATCATTTTTCTGTAGAAAACTAGGGCATCACTAAATACAAATAGCAATACAATTATTCATATTTGTAGGGTTGTTTAAAGAATAGCAGCATAACACAGGCTCATGATTTTGCTTACATACCAATGGATTTGTAAACATTCGTATCATCAGGAACTTGCTTCAGCTCCTCCATGGTCAGAAAAGCACGCTTTTTTTCTGCTTCTTTGGAACGCATCTGGGTTTGCACCTGCATGTGCCAAGGGAGATCATATAAACTCCAAGAGTCTCAGGCAACCCCTAACAAGCATATAGATATAACTCCCATATGCAAAATACCAAAGTCAAGGTTTACATTCTTTTCTCCCATTTCTAAATAAATAAAATTACATATTTTCTTTCAGAACTCAAATGTAAGTATTCTCAGTCAGAGTTGATAGCAGTGCAAGGCCAGCACGCGCACAAGTCATACCACTTAAAACACAGTACTGTATTATCAGTCATAGCAAAATAAATGCATCAAATCATTAATTAAATCTTAATATATTAATCATAGCAATAGTGTGCAACTGTGCATCAAATCACTCTTTTTTCAACATAACAGCTTCTTCACAACCATTCCAAGAACATCAATTAAATCCTCCAAAACATCAAGAATGGAGCCAGGAAATACATGTTGGAAAAACACCATCAATATATACATGAAACTAAATGCAATCCGATTCCATTAGGATCCATCCCAACTCAGCCTCTGATCAAACTTTAAAAGGAAATTCCTTTGGTACCTTTTTCTTTTACAAAGATACCTCTAGCCTAACCTTACTAATTACTAGTAGTAGCCACAAGTTAATCCAAATATGAAAAGAAAAAAAAAACTTTATAAATTTACGAGTAAATATTACATTCACTGACAGTGTAAAGAGTTTTTACACCGCCAAACAATCAGCAGAGGTCAAGTATGTTAATTTTGTTGAATAATTACCATAAAAGCCATCCTTAGCGTGATTTCTGATAAGTGGACAGTGTAAAAACCTTTTTACACAGTCAGTGCATAGATTTTAAACTCAATTTATACTTTCTACTATTTGCTTAAGGTACTGTTTTCCTTCAATCAAATTCAATTATTTAGCTAGGTTCAACCAAATTCAAATAATAATTAGAAATCAAGAGAGCTTACGATTACGACAAACCTGTTTTATTTTTCCAGTAGTATCGATCATGCGACTTTGAATTTCAAGGAAAGCCTGCATTTGTGGATAAAAAAAAATGGTTACTGCAATTGGAAGAAGATATATAAAAATTTCGAATATGGAGACAGAACGAAACAGAGATAGTGCGGCTACAGTTCTGTTAGCTTCGTCTGCCATCTCAATCGATCAATGCTAGGAGATGATCCTACAAAGTGCAAACTGCAACTCTCAAAAACCCTAACGAGATTGGATCCGGGAACGGGAGAAGAAGACCAAGAAAAATAAGCACTTTGAGTCAAACGCACCGTTTCGTGGTCAAATTGGCGCTTAGGTTTTGTTTATTCTAAGGCTTAATTAACTTTTTAATCAATCCCTAAATAATTTTATAAAAAAGGTTGTCCCTAAATGATTTGCCACTACTAAAAATAATTTATGCAGTTAATGTTTCTTTTTAATTGATGAAATGTAAATACGGTTCATTGTAAAATAATTAAAATATTATATTATTAAAAAGTAAAAGAAAAAATGAAGAAAGTTATTATTAAATCCTAATGCTTCAAGCATCATCCATAAACTTACAACAATCATCTCATAAAGAGATATATAATAGAACAATAATTCATCTTTCATCTTCCTCCTCTACCAATCATGTGGCCATTAAGTATATAACTCAAAACTTGATAGAGATTATTAATAATAAAACCTATTTGTAATAATAAAAAATTATTTAAAGACCAAATATTTTTTTAAAAAAAGTTTAAGGATAAAAAATTTAAAACTCACTTAGTTTGAGGACTAAAATCTTAATTAATCATTTTTTTAAGTATATTTTTATTTATTTTTATTTTATTTTTTTATTCGTAAGAATAAAAATGTGCTTAGGTTTTTTCTATCCTAATTGTTTAAAAATAAATTTAAAATTCTTGGTTTTTATTTTACTAAATTTTCATTAAATATTAAATATGAATGATGATAATATTTTTTCTTGATATAAACACCTTTTTTCATCGTCAAACATAATTCTATCATTTAAAAAAATATATTAATTGAAATAAATTATTCAGTAAAAAAATGAAATAAATTATTTAAATCAAAATACATTGTCTTTGATAATATTCTTAAAATTTAATTTATCTAACCAAGATAAATATTTTCAATTTAGTAAAATGTATCAAGACTCAAATTTAAATCAGACTTAAAGTAAATTCTTATTAATAATAATTGAAATGAATAAAAATTATAAAATTATTAAAATTATAGAGTATTAAATAATTTTGTATTAATTTAAGATTTTGCAAAAGCATAATTTATTTGATAATTTTTTTAATCTAATGGTTGATTTTGTGATAAACTTATTTAGTGTTAAATGATCTAATGTAATAGTTGATATAAGTTGTTCAGTGTAATTTAATTTTTCTTCTATACATATAAAAAATAACTTATTAATATAATTATTCAATTAAAATATCATAAAAACAAGTTAAGTCAACAAAATTTATTCTATCTAACATTTTTTTTAATCATCCAAATAATACGATATAATCTCATTTTATTTCTCCTTTTCGTTAATTTTCAATCTATGTTATGTGATTTAAACACATAACTTTCTTTAAAAAAAACACATAACTATTCTTTACAATAACTATTTTATTCGAATTAGAAACACCCACAACAACATGATAATGTAAATTTTACCTCTTAGTCTTTAAATTTAAAAACCATCATTTTTAATACTATACAAATACTTTTGGATTCTTTTTAGTCTTTATCATTATAAAATTACAAGGATTAAAACAATTTTTGTGTAGCAGTATAAATCAAAAGGGATATGAAATGAATATAATGTTAAAAACTTATGACTGCTAGTAATAAAAACCAGAGGTAATAATCTTAACAATATAAACTATCGTTTTATTGTCATCTAATCACGATTTTCATATGATCAATTTATTAACTTTTGGTTTATAAGTTTTATTTATCATAATTTCATATTAATTAATTTATATAAAAAATAAACTCTTACTTTAAAGCTCAATCCAACAAGTGAGATTTAAAATAAATTTTAAGAAAAATATTTTATTTTAAAGAAAAACTATATATTGAATCTTTTTGTCAACATACAAGATCTTTTTTACTTTTTCTAATAAATATAACTTTTAGTATAAATAACTTTTAAATTCTAGATATATACTCAATTTTTATTTTAAATTTTTAATAAATTATTTTATTGATCTAATTATATTAAAAAATTTGTTTCCTCTTTATAAAGATCCTGACAATAAAAATTTAAAATAAAACTTTTAATACATGAGAGATTCAGGATAACGAAAATATTTATGGTGACTCAAAATAAAATAGGATATTGATGAGAATCTCAATGATAAGTCTAACTTTTATAATATTTATTTTGGAATTTATAGCTAAGATAATAATAGTATAGCTTAAAGTCACTGGTATCAATGTGTAACGGTGAGAGGCAGTTGTGAGCAGGTGGACAGTGAGTGAGGAGATAGAAAGAGAAAAGCGTGGTTTTGTTTCCAATTCTAATGGACTTTGTTGTTCTCCTTCACATATTTGTCTTTGCTCCAATCCTTTTCTGCATCACTTTTCTGTCTCTGCCTCTTCCCAGCCCAACATGTATGTAATGAACTCTCTCTTCTCTTCTCTTCTCTTTCTCACACAACACAACTATCAAACACCTTCCTTTCAACATCCTGCTGTTCTACCTTGTACCCACGTTGCTCATTTTGAATGCTCACATACTCTTAGCTCCATTCTCATGCAATTTTTTACTTTTTCTTTTGTACTGCAGATAAAAACATTACAATAATTATTATGGAAACAACTATTAATGTCAATTTTTAAGACTAAAGTTAATTTTGATAAGGACAAAACTTGCATACTGTTCTATAAGTACTGTATGTGTTGTTGTCCAATTATAATCAGAGTTTTATGTCGAGATAAAACTCTAATTCTAATTGAAGAACAGCACTTACAGAATTGAGAATTGTATGTAAGTCTTGTCATTTTGATAACTCTGTGTGTCATGACTTCTGGTTTTTAAAATTTGTTGTATTTTTTATACTATGGTTGTCATGGTGTAGAGTTAGATGGTTCTGTAAACATTGGAATTCAGTTAAGTATGCGACTTTTTGTTTTAATTTTTTTTTTCTTTTTCAGATTTTTTGGCTTGGAAGTCACAGTTGTCTCAGCCAGTGGCTGATTTGGTTTTGAGGAATGGGGTGATATATACCAGTGATGATTCTCTCCCATTTGCAGATTCCATGGCAGTGGCCAATGGGAGGGTTCTTTGTGTCGGAAACCGTTCATTTGTCCAGGTTATACTTGTTGTGTTGCTAAATTCACTTCCCCATTTGGTGAATAAACAAAAGAAAGAAGAGCAATTTTATTGGACTTTGATTTTTATGCACTGTCAGTGGAAATTTTTGTTATATTACCAACCAATTAGAAATCGTCTTAGATGCTACATTTAAAGTAGTTTTTGTAAAAGTCAACAAACTTATTATAATATGTGATTGAATGACATTGTAAAAATCTTTACACCATCGATAGATTATAATTTAATTCATTCTATTGAAGCCTGTTGTTGTTGTTGCTTTTATATGTGGCCTTCAGTTGCTAAATGGGTCTGACCCAGATGTGCTTTTCAACTTTTATGTAGGAATTCGAAGGATATGGAACTCAAGTTTTGGATCTTGGTGGGAAGGTTGTGGTTCCTGGGTTCATTGATTCCCATGTGCATTTCATTGATGGTGGATTGCAGGTTAAGTGCATGTCCCAGTTTTCTGAATGTTTCTTTTCTTTTGTCCCATTTCTTTATTAAGTGCTTGAGTCTGTTTATTACCTAGTTTTTGTGAAATGATCATATGGGACTGTCTGATAGTAAGAAGATTCTTGTAATCTCTAACATTTGATTCTTGAAGGCATTTATGCAAAACTACTAGTCTATCAATCAAGTGCGGTTCAGAAGTATGCACAAGTTGCATTGCTTATGATGAATTTTGGTTGTCCATAGATTAGGATGCTTGAATCATTTGAATATGAACCTAATTTTGATTTTTCTGTCTGAGAAATCCGTTTTGTTTGTGAATCTACAATGTGTTCCGTGTTTTAAAATCCTATTGTAGTTACAGATGATGCAGGTGAAGCTGAGAGGTGTTAATAAAAAGGAAGAATTTATCAGAAGGATCAAAGATGCAGCACAAAGTAAGTCTTGAGCTTTTGCATGCTTTTTTCCTAGTTTTGAGTGCCTGCTCAAATGCAAACTGTGTTATACTTTTCAAATTTGATTGAGGTTCCAAATCTAAAATTATCATCTAAATATTCTGTTGATGCAACTAAAACAAACTTGATGATAGTTGTGGTTATGCTTCTATGTGTCATAAAGTATATATTTGATTCCATTAATTCTTAGTTTGAATCCATCAAATATATTAATCGCATTTTTTCTTTTCCTCTGGTAGTAGATTCATTAAAGTTGGCTGCTTTTACCTCTTGTTTTTTTAAGATGAAACTACTCAATGAGCTTTCAGAAAATATTGTCATTCTTTCTCTGAGTAATAATATGCTGGAATAGAAGGCTTAAAGGCTTGTCGTTAAATCCACGCAAATATGTTCATCAAATGGGAAATATAACAGAACAATTTTCAAAGTGTGCCTCTGATTTTGGAATTATATTATATCTGTCGTTTGCTCTTTTTGTATATTTTCAACATTAGGCACAAAACAAGGTTCCTGGATTTTGGGTGGTGGATGGAACAATGATCTATGGGGAGGAGATCTTCCAGCTGCCTCTTGGATCAATGATGTTACTCCTAATAATCCTGTGAGCCCTTTACTTATGTTCTTTGCCTTTCGAAAATCTTCATTCGCAGCAATATAATCTTATTTAATGTATATGAGCAGGTTTGGCTGTCAAGAGTGGACGGCCACATGGGCTTGGCTAACTCAGTGGCACTTACGTTGGCTGGGATTACAAATTTAACAGATGATCCAAGAGGGGGAACTATATTGAGGACTGCCAATGGAGGTAATACTCTATGATTTTTGTAATTAAAGGGTTTTGATCATTCTGGTGGTTTCATTTTTGTGTAGATAGAGTGATGAAGTCAATTTCTAAAGAATATAAGACTGAGTATTAGACCATCGTAAAATAATATGGGATTATCCTTTTTGCATATCCTACTCTTTAACCATTTTTCATTGTGAACTTGTAAATTTCGAAAGTCAATAACTTGAACTACTAAATTTTTAGTTTCTGCATTTTTATGATGATTTTCTTGATGCTATATTGTGAGTTTTTACTTTTTAGTTTCCTTGACGTGGTATCAAAGCCTCTATGACTAAGAGTCATGAATTTAATTCTTGCCATCCCCATTATTCTAAAGAGTTATGATATTCGTACACCACATTTTGGGGTGTATTGGGGTGGAAATAAGAGAGAGATAAGAAGAAGATGGAAAAGACAGAGATAGAAAGTAATGAATGTGATAGGCAATGTGATAACAAAGGAATAGAGAGTATTATTTTGGTTTTAACCTTCCGGTTCATCAAGGGAAAGGAGCTCTGACTAATCCGGAATTCAGCCAGGAGGTAAGTAAAGCATGACCAAGAATTGTTTCCGCCAAGGATGGGTAGTACTTGAACGATTCAACCTTAACTTCAGCACATTAGTCACTTGTGTCCAATCACTTAATTTGAATAGAGACAGTAAGAGAAGTATTTTCCTATTCTAAATGAAGTTGAAATTCAACTCAAGGTAAAACAGTCTTGCATTGTCCATGCTTCAAAGTTCAAAGCCCAAAGGGCTTTTGCACGAGGTATTTGAGAGAGTGTTGATCTCAGATGTATCAATTCTATAATAGTGAAAAAAAAATACAATTACATCCTTTTATTCCAGAAATCAATATAACAGAATACAGTATCAAATCCACGATATGATATGCTTGAAAACAGAAAATAGGAAACTAGTGATAAAAAGGATTTAAAGATATTCAACAATATTTAACAAAATAAAACCATTCATGAGCCTCTACCTAATAGCTCAAGCTTTTAGGAGCGTCCTTAACAAGCATATTAGCATGTCTTATTGCCATTCCATGTCAACCTTTGTTGACATTTCTAGTGGCATTTTCCTTACCATTACCATGTTATTACTCACATGTTAGTCAGTCTACTTCATGTGTTTTCCAATGTGGATTTCATGTTGTTATGTTATTGTCAATATATGAATTTATTCCAACAGTGGAAAATGCTACTGCTAATTTCCTTTCAATATTCTTTTCGGTTATGTATTATTTAAACTGATACAGTGTAACTAATTTTAATTATCATGCAGAACCTACTGGAGTATTAATTGATTCAGCGAGGACACTTGTTACGTCCCAGATTCCAGAGGATTCAGTAGATGATAGAAGGGAGGCATTGCATAGAGCAAGCAATCTTGCCCTAACAAGGGGGGTGACAACGGTTGTTGATATGGGAAGATATTATCCTGGGTTTTCAACCGAACTTTCTTGGGATGATTTTTCAGGTTTGATCTATAAGTTTGAGTTATTTTTATAGCTCATAATGTGATTCATTTTTGTTTTGGTGTTTTCTTTTTTTTTTTTGTTATACCATTTTTTCCCCTTTTATTTTGTATATCAACTGAATGCCAACTTAGTCATTAGAGGAAGATTGTTTAAATCTCCAAAGAACTCATATACCAAGCAGTTTCTGCTGTACAGTATATTGAACTATATTTGAAGAAACCCACGTAAACCATTCAAATGCAACATAAAGTAATGGATTTATAACTATGAGACTAGAGGGTTTACCTTATTCCATTGCATAACTTCATTTGTGTAATATCTTGAGTTGATCTAAATTATATTATTTAATATTTTGAATTCATTAAGAAAAAGGGAGTAGGAAAATATACATCTGATTGATGCAAAATTAAACCCAAGGTCCAATGATAATTCCTTTGGAAATTTGAATTGTGATGTTTTCTCTGATTTTATGAGATTTGTGAAAAACCTTATTCTTGGGTTTAGTTGACTATTCATTTTATTGTTTATTGTTTTTTTTTTTGGATTGCACAGATGTTTATCAATGGGCTAATTCTATGTCAAAAATGAAAATTAGAGTGTGTTTATTCTTTTCAATGGAGACATGGTCACGTTTGGTGGTATGATTCCTTTCTGACTTATGATTTATGGAATGTTTAGTATATTATCACTCTTCCTCATTTCTTAGAGCTTATTTTTATGTGTTCCTTCTTTTCTATCTTTCTGCCATTTTTGTAAGTGAAATTCTTCACTTTAATAAGGAGTACTTTCATCATATACCTAGCTGATGCGTGATCATAATAGTTCTCTCTCTCTCTCTCTCTCTCTCTCTCTCTCTCTCTATATATATATATATATATATATATATATATATATACACACACACACATATACATACATACACATGTGTGTTTGGTATTGCATTAATAGTTGTTGTAAACTCTATTTTAAAAAGGTGTTGGAATATATTTATTTTCTGTCCAGTAAATTTTAACATTTGTCTCCTTAAGTCACATTTTTCCACCTTAGGGTGTGATTAACAGAGTCGGACATGCCTTGAGCGAATGGATTTATATAGGTGGTGTCAAAGCTTTCGCTGATGGGTCTTTAGGTTCTAATAGTGCGTTGCTTTATGAGGTGAGACCAGACATTCAAATTTTACATATAAATTACCTGTTAATAAAAAATTTCAAAATCTATTTATTTGTCCATTTTCTATCCTTTTTTTAATGAACATGGGTTGGAGGTGACAAGGAGCTCCTAAGGTTATAGGGAAAGAAATTTAGCTCCTAGTTTGACTATGCACATCGAATCATGTAGTTGTGATGGGATTAACCAATAACCATGGTATTTCAAATTTTGTAGCCATATGTTGATGATCCTGACAATTATGGTCTACAAGTGACTGAGCTTGAAGCTCTTCTCAACATGACCACAGAGTCAGATTTAAATGGTCTACAGGTGACTTTTTCTTTTGGTATTGATTACCAAACTTTTGTGTTTATATAACATTTCAGTTACCAGCTGGCTGCCTTACTGGTGATTCATTTCAGGTTGCTATTCATGCTATAGGGGACAAAGCAAATGACCTTATCTTGGACATGTATGGTTTAGTAGCTTCTACAAATGGAATGAGAGACCGACGATTCAGGGTAACATTTTTGCATAAACATAAAAAGCTTCAATAATTTTCTATTAATGATGGAAAAATTTTGCTTCAGTGATATTTGTTCTAATATAATCATTGGGAATCAAGTTAACAAGGAACTTCAACTCTGCTTTCAGATTGAGCATGCCCAGCAGTTGGCAGCTGGAACCCCAGGTCGATTTGGAAAACAACGGGTTGTTGCTTCCATGCAGGTTACTTATGATCATTATCTTGAGTGTCTTTTTTATTACTATATAATCTCAGAGACCTATATGGAAAAAGATATGAAATGTTTTTTTAACAGAGAAGAATATATTGCTGAATGAATTCCACAATTCCAAGAGCAATGCTTCTACAAAGGTTCACACTATTGTCCACAGCAGAAAAGCAGAAATTAATTTTTCCTCTCCCACTATATAAGCATGACTTGTTAATTGATCTCCCATAACTAATTCCTATTCTTCCCCCTTGTATTTCCCTTGTTATGAGTTTTCCAAACCCGTGGCCCATGATTGAGTTGGACTGAACCAACTTAACCATGGGGCCTGCCTGACAATAAATGAACTGGTACTAGAACAATCACTAGAATGGCTGGTATGTGCAATTAAAATGAGAGGGTTTGTCGCATGTCAGATCAATCCAGCAACTAAGATTTCCTTTTACAATGATTCTCTATTTGAAACATGAATTATCTAATCTTGGTGCCTCTTTTATCTAAATTCAAGTGTATTGCGAATCCCAAGAACATAAAGATAAATGCAAATGAAATCATAAAATAGAGTTTTACTTTCCACTCTGAAAGTTAGTATTGTTTATATTAATACAATTAGCCGTTTCCAAAAAAAATACTTTCCACTCTAAAGGTTAGTATTGCTCATATGAACATATTATTTACTTGCTAATCTCAAGAACATATACTTTCTAAATTCTAAATGTACTAGTGCATTTGGCACTTAAAGGTTCATTTCCTACAGCTTTGTGGCAAAAAGAATTGCTGATTCTAGCAACCAATAATCATGTATATTCAGTTGCATCGTGAAAGTGCTTTTTCCAAAAAAGTTTTGTCACTGTTATGAAATCTCTTCTCTTCACTACTTTGTGCCCCAAACTTGCCAGCAGCTCTCTTCTTCCTTCAATTTGTATCATTATTGTTCTTACCTAAAATGTGACTTAATAATGAACCCTTCCCTATTATATGTTTTGACAGTATAAACAATGCCCCTCACTAGATTTGTAATAATTTCTTACTACCAATCGTCAACAGCCGGATCAATTGTTGGATGATGCAGACTCTACTAGCAAAAAGCTTGGCAAGGATAGGGCTGAAAAGGAATCATATTTGTTTCGGTCACTCTTAAATAACAATGCATTAGTGGCATTTGGTTCTGACTGGCCAGTAAGTATGTAGCATTTACTAGTACTCATCACCTTGCTTCATATTCTGTAACACTAGTTAAGAGGTACCTTGCACAACATCATGTCTCTCTTTTACAGGTGGTAGATATCAATCCCTTAAGTGGTATTAAGACAGCAATGAAAAGGAGGCCCCCCAACTGGCAAAGTGCATGGATTCCATCTGAATGCATTTCATTAGATGATGCTATAAAAGCGTAAGCAACATTAAAGAGCTCTTTTTATATCTTGTCTGCTTGTGTGATGAGAGCCACTTTAGGTGGATTAGTGAGTGGAAATTTTTTGCATGTGGTGAAAAGAAAACCATTTTGGGTGTTGTTGGTTTGTCAAACTTAGAAAATTAGTCAAAATATCACATAGCATATCATGATGTAGTACTAATGGCCTGCTCAATATTCATCTTTACTAAAGAAAAAATGGAATTGAGACAGACATGAGCCCAAGTTTTTAGGAATATAACAATAACATCCAATAGATATGGTCTGTTGGATTACATACTTAACTTTATATTCATTTGCATCTCAGAAGAGAAGTTCCTTAGTGCTCATGCCCATCTGAATTTAGTAGGTAGGACCATTAAATGTATGGCTTTTAAATAGTGGATAGACCACTTATCTTCTGTGCTTTGTACTTTTCAGACATTTTCATTCAGTGTTGTATTGTTCTTTTTGTGTTTTCTGCTGATAGTAATTACATGGTACATGCACAAGTGCACAACTTCATATGATAATTTTAGTAAGTGTATTGCTGTATGTAATCCTTTATCTGCTTGAGTGGAGCACTTTCCTTATATGATCATATTCCAATTTCCAGTTTATATGCACGATTTTCTTTTACTGTTCTTACATGATACTAAAACTCTCTGTTACCTTGACAGTTACACCATTTCTGCTGCTCGTGCAAGCTTCCTTGACAAAGATCTTGGATCCTTATCTCCAGGGAAACTGGCAGATTTTGTCATATTGTCCACTGATTCATGGAAAGACTTTGCTGAAGATGCATCTGCAAATGTTGAGGAAACATATGTTTCTGGTGTGAGAGCATATCCTTGAAGCTTTTCCATTTTCAGTTAGGTAATAAATTTTTGGTTAAATTATAAAATTCTTCAAAAATGTTTTTATTTTATTCCTTATATGAAAAAAAGCTCTAGATTTTAGTTGATATGTGAAAAAAATGTTTACGAATTAGTCTTTGCTGTTTGTCAATATTATAGTAGTGTTAGATTAGGATGTAGGGAATAAAATGTTGGTTTTTTAATTCTAAATACACATGTAAAAGATGGTTTTAGTAGCAGTTTTCAGTACGGACGAACTCAATTGCTAATCTTTGATCCATAGGATCCATTCGGTAGATTGAAATAAAATTGAGTGAAAGTCAATTGAGATAAAAGTTATGAATTAAAGTAGAAAGTAAAAGTGTAAGTCTTACATCATTTTACTGTTCATTTTATTTATTTTCATCTTTTTCACTCCAAACGAGCGAACCTTTAATCAAAATACCTTCCTTGTCTTGGTTTTGGATAATTAAAAAAATGGGATTTTTTTCCTTTTCTCATAATGGTAGTGAATTAACTCATTGTGGTATATAAAATGTTATTGGCAGTTAGGTGTGTTGTTTGGTAATTCATCTTTTACTTTGCTTTAATATGATTTTTGAGACACCAAGTTCGAGTAATATATGTACCACACTATAATTTTTCTTTTGCTAAAAAAGAAAGATACAATAGAAAATAAAAAAATAAAATAAATGAAGAAAATAAATGGAAGAGTTATTACCTGATCTGGTATAATCAAATGGAGAAAAATAGAAGGGAAATTTTTTGCTATTCAAAATGTTATCTAAAATACTTTAAAGATGAAAAATAAAATAAATGTATTTTACAAGAATTAAAACGGAAAAAAATACAAAAAATATTAAATTAGAAGGATAAAAATATATTTAAAAGAAAAAAAAATTACATAGATGACAAAGTTGGTCAAAATTCGTCAGTGAACTTGATAGATATATCAGTTAAAAAAATGTTTAAAATCGGAAAAAAAAAATGATAGTAGAAATTTGGTTTTAATAAATCCTTAATAAAATGTTTTTGTTTTCTTTGAAATTATATAAATTTTTATTTATTAAATAAATAAAGCTTTACAAATAGAATTAGGAGTATTTTGTATGGCTTCATGATGCTTTTATATTAATTTGTAATTTTATATAACTTCATTTTTTTATTTTATGTTTATTTATTATATGATATAATAATAAAAGAAGAAATAAGAATGGTAAAATGGGCTAACTTACCTCGTCATTAATATGCAGAAAATGGGTTGGCATGTTTTGTCCTGCATAAAAAATGGATTAAAAATTAAAGTGTGTCTCGTACATGTTTGAATTGATAGGATGGTTCGTTAAGACTAAAAAAATTTACAAAAATATTGAATATTAAATGACAATTACTTATTAAAGAAATTAAATTTATTATCTTAAATTGTGAAAAATAATTTTATTTACATATAAATAAATTAAACAAATATTGAAAAAATATTTTGTAAAATATAAAAAAAATATTAAGTGTTTTTTTTATAATGAATTATTTTGTCTTGTTTTCAATTAGTTTGTTTTGTTATGTTTTCAATTAGTTTGTTTTTTAGTTAAAATGAGATATATTAAAATTTTTAATTTAATCCTCAAATAAACATATCAAATCAGATTGATGTCATATGTCCTATCCATTTTATCACACTCTTGAGAAGAAATAATGAAATTCACAAATTTTGTCGTATGTCTTTCTTCTTTCTTTCTTTTTATAAAAAAAAAAATCATTAAATTGAAGAATACTCAAAACCTTATTTATACAAAGCTTAAGAAGGAAAAGGGAGGAAAGAACACACAGGCAAGGATTAGGAGTAGGGGTGAGAATAGATCAGGTCGGCCTACAGGGGGCCTACGACCTGACCTAGATAAAGTCTAGCCTGAACTGACTTATTTAATTAAAAAGTTAGGCTCATACTTTTTTAAAAGCCTATTAAATTAAATAGATCTGATAGACTGACCTATATATATATATATATATATATATATATATATATATATATATATACACTTATATTATTTTTTGGGTATAATTAATTTTTTTAAAACCAGCAGATTACACATTACTGCTCCATAACTTCTATTACTAGAAGGCTTTTAAAAAGATTATCATGTCAGACTAGGCTTTTAAAAAGGTCAGACCGAACTAAAATAAAAGTCTTTGATAGGCTATAGGCCAAACTCAGACCTCAAAAATTCATTGTAGACTAGACTCAAACCTTTCAAAGTATGGTCTGACCTATTTTCACCCCTAATTTGGAGTACTCAAACTCTTGTCTCTCTCTTTAACTTGTTTCTGGTTGGACGATTCTACAATGAACCACTATCTCATGTGGTCTAGCTGTGAACCACATCAACACAGTATCAAAAACTACTGTGAATAATTTATTATAATGTGTTAAGTGTTTATTTTACCCCTTTAAACTCTCTTTTTTTAGGAAAAAACTTGGTTAAGCGCAATGAAATTCTTGTTTTTTTTTCGGGTTTTACTTTTTTTTTCCTTTAGTTCTTTTTTTCTTTCGGTTCTTTTTTTTTTCTTTCCTTCCTTTTCATTTTCACATTTTTCCTTTATTTTGTTTTTATTCTTATGTTTTTTACTTCATTTTTATTTTTTTTTTATATTTTTCCTTCTTTGTATTTACACTTCTTTTTACTACCATTTATATGTTTTCCACAATAATTTATTAAATATTTTCTTAAACGCACAAAATTACAAATGTAATAACCAATTTTCACATGGCACTGAGAATCTCCATGAAATTTATAATTAGAAATTATTCATATTTTTTTACAAAAATTTCTACTAAAGTTCATAAGTTATATTACTCACTAAATTATCTTTTTAATGTATAGCCTTTAATTCTCAAATTACAATTATTTTTAACTTTTAAAATAATAATAATAATAATAATAAAATATATTTCAAAATAGTTGATACCAAACCATAACCCAAAAAAATAATTCTCACAGAACAACCTTAGACAGCGGTGATGTGTCATTCTACTTTAAAAGGTACGTTCATTACTAATTTTGTCTATTATATTATTTAATTACAAAACAAAACTTTTAATGATGACTTCCCACATTATTTTGTGCATTGCCAATTTTAAATGTGTTTTCAGCCTCTTAACTCTATGTCTCCAGGTGGCTTCTCAACTCTGGTATATAACAATTAAATAAGTGTGTGCGCATCAACTATTGAAGTGTGTTCATTTATTTATGTTTTATTATTACCAAAATGTCTTTCTGGACTAACATATATCAACTTTAAAAGTGTATTTCCAAAATTATGTGTCTTAGTTCTAGAAATACATATTTCTAAATAGGTATAGATTATTTTGAAAAAATATTTTTGGTATGATTTTATTTTTTATCTCATCATAACTTTATTCTCTTCAAATTTTTTTAAGTGAACATAAAATATCGTGTTAATAAGATGTCTGAAGAGATGAATATACCAATTGATGGGAGGAAAATAAAAGTGTATTTGCGAAGAAGAAAACTAAAGAGAAGAAATGGGGTGTGCATCATAAATACAGGTGTTGTCAATAGCAAGTTTAACTCGTGCGAGGGATAAATTCGACAAATGTTGCTTTGCTCGTCACTGCTCAAATGTTACGCATGCACTGTTCACTGAACTATCAGGATTAGTCTGGGCCGCTATTTTTTTCTACACCAAAATCCAACGGTTGAAGCATAGTTACTCACCGGTGGATCACCTACTTAACTGGTCCACCGTAGAAATTTCCTTCTTTCTGCGTAAATTTATATATATGACGCATTAGCAGCAGAAAATGCCAAGGTCTGCTACATTGCAGAATCCTTGTAATTCAATTGTTTCGATTTTGTTACAATCAATATTCAATAGTAGTCTAGGCTATACCCTAGCCCTAGGGGCTGATTTAGCCTAAACATTTTAGTTTTTGCCTACTTTTGTCAAGTACCTACCTAGACTAGGGGCTAACTATGCCACCCTCCACCTCAACTTTTCTTTCTTATGAATAATTTAACCAAAAATTCTAAATTCTAATGCTAGTAATATCTAACATACTTATTATTAAAAAAAAATCTAACTTATGTTTTAAATATATCTTTTATTAAAACTTCAAAAAAAATATTTTTTATTATTAATTAAAATTTATTCATATAACTAACTTGTGTAGATTTTATTCTTTATTTAATAAACTTTATTTATGCCTTTTTTTTTATAAATTTAATCAATAATAAAGTGTTTCAGAGAAAAAAATATCAGAGTTTCTAACTAATACTCATCCTCTCAAATTATCTTAATTTATTAATTTTATCTTAAAAATTTTATATACTTGAGTTTCTTTACTATATTAATTATCATATATAATAAACTTATTAATTTGTATCATAATTATCTTAAAATTTATTATTTAGACTTAATTGTAATTTTTTTGGATACAGAGACTTAATTGCAATTAATTTACTGTATAAAAAAAATTATACTGAAATCAGTGAAATGTTAGTACTAAATAAGCTCTTGTTTAAATATGGGGTCTGAGTCCCAGGGTGAAAAGAGTTATTGTGAAGAAGACAAAGCTCTTATGTGTCAAATAATGTTTATAGTTCATTGTTCATAGTAGTTCATTGTTGCTTAGCTTCACAACTCAGTGGAATCTCAAAATTTATTATCCCATTTATCAATCGCTAGATAAATAAGACTTAATTATTAATTTGTTTTCAAATTATTTTTGAATTGTTTAATTTAGTTTTCAAATTTTTAAAAAAAATTAATTTAGTCATTAAATTCTTAAAAAATTAATTTGATTCTCAATTTTTTAAAATATTTAATTCTCAAATTCTTAAAAATAAATCACAAATTGATTCATTATTAAAAATCTGAGGATTAAATTAAAATTTTTAAAAGTTTAGGAAATAAATTGATTATTTTTTAAAAATTTAGAAATTAAATTGAATAATTTAAAAACTAAATTAATAATTAAGTCCGACAAATAAAGTAACCTATTAAAATAGTGTGTTTAGTTATCCTTTGCATTGCATTGCACGAATGGTGACTTTGGCAACCGTTGCTGCTTTGCCTCCGATCAATAACCTATTAAAATAGTGTGTTTAGTTTTTTTTATTATATGCAATTCTGGCAGTAGTTTAATCATGTTGAAACTGATTTTTTTAAAAAAAATATTTACAAATATTCAACTGTTTTAAATTACAACAAAATTATTACACTTTATATTTTTCATAGAAAAACTCGCATTTATCTTAAAATAAAATAAATGAAGTAAACAAAATATTACAAACGAAGAGGAGTACTAAATTCGATGACGGATCTAAAATCTTGACTCAATAGAGACATTCTACGATTTTATTAAAAAAAATAAAAAGTTAATAAAGAAAATAAAATTGTCGGGTGAGTGAGAAATTGGGACAATAAATTTAAATATAAAATTAAGGCACAAAATATAAAATTTTGAAATATTTACATATAGAAAAAAATAAAAAATATTAATTAAGAGAAAATAATTGTTGATTTATAATCCGTAAGTGAGTTTTTTTTAATCTCTTTCAAGAACACAGACCCTTCATAGTCGTTGCCAAAACAGTGATTTAGCCTTTTTAAAACTCTTCTTTTAACTTACAAATAATTCAACTAATGTACAGTGTAGGAGTGAAGAGTTTTAATTGCGTGCCATTAAATTTGGGGACATGGTTAGCAGGTTCTGTAAGCAAGACTGAGATCATTCTCCTTTCTCCACTGTAATAATAAAAATAAGAATGGTGAAAAAACAAAAATGCAAAAGGGTGGGTAAAGGGGCCAGCATCTACACCTATAATGGGGTCATAGACCTAGCTAGAGACTAGAGAGCGTGCCATATATGTAGGTCATGATCATAGCCTAACCCTACCCTAATTAAGTGACTCAGATTGGTCTTATTGGAAACAAATATAGGCCGTATCCACTAAGGCCTATGAGCCACCTTAGGGCACCTCAACCAATTTTACTGGTTCTTTCATGCATGTTTGGCACTTTGGCCAACTGGATTGATAATGATGTATTGTGGGATAATCAGATCAGGATCCTATATGCTAACAAATCAAAAAAGAAATATGAGGATCCTTTATCTATTTATTATTAGAGTTTTGTTAATCAATCTCTTATTATAAGTATTGGTTAGAAAAGAAATTTTAAAAAATGTTTTTAAAGTAAAAAAATCATCAACATAATCAATGAGATCAGGGATCCTTTATGCTAACAAATGAAAAATAAAAGACTAAAAGATGAGGGATCCTTTATCTATTTATTATTATTAACCTTATTCTTTTTTTCTATGCATGTTAGTATTATATATTTAAATAATGTTTTTTTTATATGTTTTGGGTATTAATATTCAAATACAGTTTTTCTAATTACACTTAAGTTTTGGATATTATTTTCACTTCAATAACTTGTACTAATCTTGAATATAAACTTCTAGGATATAAATTATTGTGATAAAATTTTAATTCTAATTAGAATATAATACTACAAGTGTCTCAATTTTCAAGAAGAACTGTAACCATGTTTGGTCTTATTTTTTAAGAATCAAATATAAGATGAATTTTTTAAAAAAATTATATGATTATATAAATATTTTTAAAATGTAATTAAGTATATTTTAATTAACCAAAACTTAATATAAGCCCCATATTTTAGAAACTATACAGAACCTAACTATTCTTTTGTTCCCTCTCTTAACTAGCTAGGCAGGTGATCAAAATCTCATTCATCAAACCTTTTTTGGCAGTCTCATATTTGTAGGGTTGGGCAGCAACATATATATAGCATGTGTATTGTGTAGGTTTAGGTGAGTCGTAAACGCACCTTGTACCCACAATACATAACATTGAGCATGTGAAAATCTACTACACTACGTACCATCTTTAATTACTGCAAATCTGCCATAGCTATTAGCTACTACTGTACGGTATTACACTGTAGTATGTTTAGCTTAGCTCAATCCCAATTTGAACAAAATTAATAGCTTATTTTTAAATATATATTTATAAATCCTGATAAATATGTGATTTTTTTTAGGATATATTGAACCAAATTTGTAATTGATTGGTTAGTATTCTAAAATCTAAATCACCAAACGTAATTTATCTGGTTAGGTACGTTTTAGAAATACTACTAAACTACACCTAAAAAAAAGAAATAGAAGAGTTAAGTAATATATATGATAGTTAAGAAAACAGAGATAAAAATGAAATTGAAGTCTTTGTTGAATCATTCGTATAAGAAAAGAAAACAGAAATAAAAAAGGAAACAGAGATAATTGAATACGTTTTGTTGAGTGGTTTATATAAACTCGAATCCAACCCCATCGACCTGAAATATATGGGATGAAAATGGTATAAGAGTATTGTAGAATAGGGTTTTGTATTACTCATAAGTGACATGTGAGTTACATTTATGGAAATGTTTTGATGAATTAGTGCTCTAACATTTTATAGAGATGTTAACAACTGTATAGGTAAAGTGCTCCTAAGATAACATTTTTTTAATAACTATCTTAGAATTGTTTTTTAAAAAAATAAAAATTAGAGAGAATTTTAAGACGAGTTTAAAAAAAAATAAAAAATATGAGTCAAGTCTACTTAAAACCTAAATTACATCAAGTCTAAATTTAAAACCTAAATTCATCCCAATCAATTTCGGGTCAAGTTTAGTTAGTGAACAAGTTGAGTCCTGCTTATTCCTAATTTTAATATTTATGGATTATTGAATCATTTATGTAAAATTTAGTCTATGATGAACCTGTATTAAAATTAGGATGTGCAGATGTAACTCTTCATTTTGAGAAAATTCAAAAATACATCAAAGAGATGATTGAATTTTTTTACACAATTATTTAAATACATTTTTATAAATAATAATTTTTACAAAAATACTAACTCCGTCAGTAAATATAAAAGTGACACGCGCCTTTTTATATTAACATTGTTAGCTTCAATTTATGCAAAGCTATTTGGTTGAATTGATTTTAAAATTTTTTAAAAAAATTCAACCATTTAAAAATTAAATAATTAAATTAAAATTCAAAAATAAATTAAAGGATGAAAATAATAATTTAAATTTTTTAAAAATATTTATAGTTAAGTGTATTTTAAAATCATCTGAGTCTCTTACTTACCAAACTTATTGAATATATTTCTAATTTTAAATATATTTTATGTTTAATTACAAACTTATTACTTAAGTTTTTTTTCACAATTATTACCATTCAACTTTTAATATTGTACAAATTTTATCATCTAAATTTTTAATTTTTATGTATTTTATCATCACATTGGTAATAAAATTACATCATTTTATTTTATCATTAACTTTTTGTATAGCATATCAGTGGTGATAAAATGAAAAAAAATTAAAAATTTAAGTGATAAAATTTGTCTTCTAAAAAAAGTGATAAAATTTATAAAAATAAAACTTCGATAGTAAAATTAAATAAATAACGAAAGTTGAGCTCTAAAATTATCAATTAAGCTTACATTTTAAGATTTTATTCAATAAATAAAAAAATTAAATTATAGGTGAGTTAAACAAGTAAAATCTATATTTTATAATTTCTCATAACATAAATTTAAAGTAAAATTAAAGTTTAAATTTAACTCAATTAAATAAATCAGTAAAAAAAACTCATTTAAATAAATTACTTATATTTATGTTTTTTCCCTACAAATCAAACTTAGTACTGAATTTAATTAAGTACTGAATTTAATTTATATTTCTATTCTCTCACATTCTAATATACTTTCTTTTTTCGTGAGACAGATTTGAGCATACTTTTTTCTTTATGAATTCGTAGTTTTCGGATTTTGACAGAAATTTAACTTAATAATTTTTATTATATGACCTAGTTCAATTAATTTTGTATTTAGTGATAAATTATAAATACTTGTCACTGTTAAATTCGAAAAGTGATGATTACTTATTGCGATTTTTTTAAAAATTTTTTATATTGAAAACTAAGTTAATTTTTTTTATTGCTTTAGGATTAAAACATTAAAATGAACATAACATCTCGTGAACATTTAATGTTATATTATTTAATTAAGATGATTCCCTGTCTCTATTATATATATCTTTCTTTTTTGACTATGCATAAAAATTATTATTTTTTTATATTTAAGTCCCTATTAAACCTTTAAAATATCTTATTTTTATAATTAAATATATTTCACTACAGTATTTATGTATTAATTGTTTCTTACACTGATAAAAAAAATATATTGTTTCTTTCCTTCTTTTCCCCTTATTATTTCATATTTTTATTCTCATCTCTCTGTTTTTCTTTCCCTTACATTTCTACCTGTATCGTAGTTCGAATATTTTCTTCATTTTATTTATTGAATTTTTCGGAAGAGGACTCTAGTCAACTTTTAAATTACGGATTAATAATAATTAAAAGAAATATGTACATGATAGTAACTTTTTTGAAAGAAAAAAAAGCTGAAAAGATCATTCAAACATTTCTGCCCATATTTTAAGCTAGAATTAAGGTGTGTGCTTTGAATAACTTTGGAAAATTGGTAAAACAATATTGATAATTAAAACAAGAAAAGAATTGTAAATAAAATATGTAAGTTGGCTATTTTCACTAAATTCGAAGGTATTAATTAGTTATCAGACTAAATATATCACAATAATAGAATGAACTCAAAATTGACAACTACATATAATTACATGATAGGAGTTAGTCTATTTTTGTTTTGGTTCCAAACATCACTACAGTTGTACTTGTATCTAAGTTTTTCTAAGAATGCTGAACATAAATTAATATTTTTATATAATGATAATATGAAATTAAACTTATGACGTTATATAAATTATGTAAATCCTTTATCATTAACTCAAAATTAAGAAATTGAAAGTAAACCACTATAATTCAAAAGATAGTGACACATTATAAAATTTCATATGAAATTAAGAAAAATTATGCTTAATTTTTTAAATAAAATGTATACAAAATTATATTAAATTAACATTTAGGGTAATGTGAAAGAAGATTCGATCGCAAAAGTTGGATTCAATTTGCAATTATGTTTTTTTTACAGAGTTTTGCAATTATATTTATTTAGACTTAAATATTTTTTTCACCTGTAATTTAATATTTATTTTTATTTTTATTCCTGTAATTTGTTTTTTCATTTCAGTCATTGTAAAATGTATTTTTGTTTTTTTCCTTAAAACACTTACAACAATAAAAACATATTTTGAACAATGGAAAAAAAATTCTAAAATATTTTTTTGTAAGGATTAAAATAAATAATTTTTTTACAGGACATAAAAGAAAGAAAAATCTAAATTACCGAAAAAATGTATTTAATTTTTTTTTACAATTTGTTTGCAATTATATTAGGGTTAGATGAAATTGAAGTTCATCGTATAAGATAAAAAAGGATAAATAGTTATTTTTGTTTTTGAATGGATACTTTGTTTGAAAAATAAAAATACAAAATTTAGTTTAGTGTAAAAAGGATAAAAAATGTAACAAATCTATTGGACAACAAATTTATTGAATGGTTAACTTTTCAGGATAAATAGTTATTTTTTATACTTTCAAAAACTAAATTTTATACACATTTGTTAATGAAATTATATATTTAAAGATAAAAATAATTATATAGTTTAAAAGAAACTATCAATCCTCTTATTATTAACATGATAAATAAGAAAATTGATAAAAAAAATCATTACAAAACAATTTTAAGTTAGTTATTAGTTTAATAACATGATACATATAATTGAATTACATTATAGACCTTTCCTAAAAAATTTATTATCTTATTTTCTTATTCAAATATCACAACACAAATTCAGTTGAACTTATTTTAAAATAATGATAATTTATGACAATATGTTGAGAGAATTTTGAAGAACTAAAACACAGTTTGTTTGAATATGGTTTTGGCTTTACTTTTTAAAATTATATATTTTATATAATAATTTCCAAAACTAATTTTCAAAGAATAGAAATGAGAGGAAAAAAGATGTTAAAAATGGAATAAAAGACATGAGTAATAAGAAATTGAAATCAGAAAAGAAAAACGTTCTTGTTCTTTTATTTAAAAAATTATATTATCTTGAAAATAATATTTAGAAACTATATATTCTTGAAAACTTTTGTTTATGCAGGTTTTCCTTGTTGAATTTCAAAATAAAAGGCAATAATGATTTCCCTTCATCAGCAATGAAATCGAGAACTAAAAACGTGTAAGAAACTGAAAAGAGGGTTTAGGTTTAACTACACTTGCAGGCACCACAAAAAACTCCACCTATAATTACCATTCCAAGAATATCTGTTAAGTGGAGTTTCAGTGTCAGAAGAAAAACCTGTAGCAGTAATGTCTTTTTGCACCAAAACAAAAACTAGTAAAACTCCCTCTTCTGAATCCTAAACAACACAAAATCACAAACACCAAATCATCACTCATACACCACAGTTTCCAATTTCCATCAATCTCAATCTCATCCTCTCCTAACATTCTCCCTATAAAATCGCCACATCCAACTCCCAACAACACAACACCAACAACCTCAAAAAACATAATTAAGCATTAACATTCCACACCTTTTCACACACACACAAAAAAAACAACCCTCTAAAATCTAAGCCTCAAAGAGTGCTAAACTTTGTTACAATGAACATGTTAGGCCTTAGAGACCTAGTTTTCATAGCTCCAACTCCTTCTCAACTTCACCACCATCAACAACACCAACCCATTTCAGCAGAACACCATTCAAACCTCCCTTTGCCTTCACAAGCCTCTCTCAGTGTTGGTCTTGGCATTTTCCCTCTCCTAACAGTGCCACACACCAATGATGTTCAAGTTCAGGTTCAAGACTGTGCCAACAACAACAACAACACCAACACCAACTATTGGAACCTGAAGATGTGTGGTGCCACTGAAGTGAATTCCACAAGAAAAGGTGTTATGAACATGGAGGATGAGGGAAGCAATAAGCAAATGATGGAGAGTGAGGAAGGTGGGGGTGAGTTTAGGGTGTGCCAGGATTGTGGCAATAGAGCCAAGAGAGATTGCAGCTTCAGAAGGTGCAGGACTTGCTGCAAGGGACGTGGCTTTGATTGCAGCACTCACGTGAAGAGCACGTGGGTCCCCGCGTCTATGAGACGGGGTGGTGGTGGTGATAGTAGTGGTGGTGATGGCAACAGCGATGCTGGTGCTTCTAAGAGGCTAAGAACTTTGGGGTCATCAAAGAATGTTGCTGCTAGTGCTACCTCTCATAGTTCCACTTCCAATGCTACCCCAACAAAGAGCTTTGATACCAGTTCTTGTCAACAAGGTGATTTCATTTTTCTCTTTTAATTCAAAGATGTTTACTACAATTTCACAAATAGTTTAATTAAGTACTTGTTTAATTAAGGTTTTTAATTGCACTGGTATTGTCGTGTTCTTGGATATTGTGAGAAATTGCAACAAATACAACTCATGCAGTCACAATTGTAAACACTCGGATAGGCCAAAATCGCAGCTGCAGACCATTTTTCAAAACCTTGATTTCCAGGTTTTAAATTATGGTCGCAGTCGCAAATTCATTGTAATTCTTGACATTATGAAAAATTGTAGATAAATGTGACTAATGTGATCCTAATTATAATTTGCAGACTTGGTTTTAATATTTTATTTATAAATTTGTTATAAAGTTGGATAAAATATGTTTTTAATCTATGTACTTTCAGTTCACTTGATTTTAGTATCTGTACTTCAACTTTGATCTATGAATGTAGTGATTCTTGTCCCTCCGTAAGGCGATAATCTTACGTGAAGAAGGACTAAAAAAAATTTATCCTATAAAGTTTAATAAAAACAGGTTAGAAAAGTGTTTTGAATTTTGATTAATTTTTCCTAGTAGTTGCTAAAATAAGTTAACAAAAGGTTACAGATTTTTTCTTTCTTTGGAAAAACTCTAGCGTGTGGTAAAATTTTAGGAGCTTGGATGTATAAGTGATTTTTGTTGAATCGCAGATGCTGGTTTCAAACAGTCTTTGCCACGGCACGTGCGTGCACCTGCGGTTTTTAGGTGCCATAGAGTGTCTGCTATTGGGAGTGGTGAAGATGAGATTGTTTACATGGCCACAGTTCATATTAGTGGCCATGTTTTTAAGGGGTTTCTGTATGATCATGGTGCTGATGCCAGAAATGATGTGCCTAGTGTCTCAGAACTGCAATTGGGAAACAATGGAAGTGGAAAGAATAATAATAGGGAATGCTCTTCTGCAATTGGGGTTCCAACTAGTGCTTACCCTGCTTCTGTTTGCTGAGGTTGCTGAAAGGTACAAAATTGGCCTAGCTTTAATTTAAGTAACATTCAGCACCCTCCTTAGTATGCTGTTAAATTGTTTTAGTATTGCATTTTAAAAGCTATGATTTTAGTCTTCATTTCTTTACAGTTTCTGAGTTTGTTCCTCACTCTTATTATTATGTAAGTTTCATAAAGGGTGATGAAATTCACCAATTATAAAAAAAAAAAATACAAGGACCAAAATCATGTTAGAACCAATTTTAATTGAAAATTAATAGACTTAAAACAAGTTTCATTTTACCCTAAGAAAAATAGCTGAATTTTACTCAATTTATGTGCTGCTTCTTGGGTTGTCTGGTAATTAGTTAAAAAGTTCACTCTGATTGGTCATGACTATGCAAAAGCTTAGAAAATTCTTGTGTCTCACCACTTTAGTGATAGGGACAAATTTCCATCAATGAATTGAGCTATTGGGAGAAGAGTAATCATCATAACAAAAGAAAAAAGAAAAAAGAAGAGAGAATGAACTTGATACTGTATGAGTGCATCAACAAAGGAAGGATAAAAAGAACAGTACACTTTGCATCTAAATTATCATGAGTGTTTACTTTTATCATGCATTGGTTAATATCATATGGAAGGAAGCATAATGTACCGTGTACGGGGGGTTTCAAGAGTAGTGGTGACTTTAAAATGTCACTTTCAATCAAAGGACAATTAGACAAAGAATGCACGTACACTTTTTAATGTGCATTGAGAGTGTTACATTTCCACTACCACATTATCATCTGTGTTACACTCATGTCATGTGTGTGATTTGAGCAAGATTCAACTGCACTTTTGTCTACAGATATTATCTTACATCTTGCAATCTACATCAACTTTTATTCACTTTTCTTTTTGAGTTTTGACTTTTGATATTTACCACAGGACATGAGAACTCTTATCTCCACTTCTCCTTTTCACCCACCAAAAATTTAGAATCCTATTATTTAGACACACATTTCTAAACATCCTACTCACATTTTGCAATTTTTTTATTACATCATGTGACCAATAATATCAACAACTTATCTCTATCTTCTCTCCACTTTTTTCTAGGTGACTGCATACAAGAGGTGTTCAAGTATCATTATCCAAAATTTTAAATATATATAATGACTTATTGTTCATTGTTTTTTTATATATAAAATTGTCATATGAAAAAAATTAAATGAAATTTATTAATTGTTTCAAATTATATTTAAAAAAATATTTGATAATTTATATAATAAATACTTCATTCATAAGAAAAAATATCTTTTTAATTTCATATCAAATGTTCATGAACGCACAATAGAAAAACCTTTTTTGATATGTTTGAAAGTATAACATCATCTTAAACCAAAAGGTCAATCTAGTTATAATGTGCCATGAGGCCTTTCAATGGAGTTTACTGCTTTCTCTGTCTTTTGTTTCTCCTGGTTTCGTTGATGTAAGTATGGCCATGGTAATTTAAATGAATAGATTTAAATCCTTTTATAACACCTTACTACATAAATCAAGTATTGATTTTTTGTGTATTTTTAAGATAAAAAATTAATTAATTATTCTTTTTTTATAAAATATTAAAAGAACTAGCTAGTATGAGGATATTATAAAAAATAATAATAACATCACTCTTCTTAATTCTCTTTTGTTATTTGCAACACTATTTTCTAAAGTAACAGGGTATTTTCTAGAAAATGTCACATCTCGTTGATAAAATAATGTTATTTTGACCATTCAAGGCTTTAATCCAACATCTAGCACCATCACTCTTATATAATTGTTGTATTTTTTTTTCTTAGCCTTTCACACTGGACACGTTACCTGGTGCTGATAAAGACTGCCACCGGTTTAGTGGAAATGTTTAGGCTCACCTTCATTTAAAGTTTGGGTTGATTTCAATTTTCAATCAGGAAAAGTATAAATAAAAAATAAAAAATCAAACTGTATTTTCAGTCTATATACAGTCTATGTTGAGTGCCAAAGTTTTCACTTGCCACCATCTCTTTCCACCCGTGTCAACCCACTTGTGTGTTGTCTGATTCATTTTCCTTGCATACAAAGATTTCCCCTGTAGTTGTTAAATTTTCCCATTTTGCATCTCATATATATTATTGGAGCAGCAGGGCTTTGTACTCTCATGTTAGTTGCTTAATTTAGCAACCGATCATGTCTTGAAACCATTCATTTTTATTTTTTTATGGGAGTAATTTTTTTATTAAATATATTTAAGTACAAAAAATATCTTAATGGGAGCAATCATCTCCTTAGAGCTTTATGTGGATCCGTCTATTCAGGTACATGATTCCTTGTTGTGAGAGTGAAATGCCTTGAAAAGAAAAGAGTATAGATTCAATAAAGTGAAAATTAAGGATGTGAAAGAAAGTTAGAGACAGAGAAGTGGGGAATCCAGGAATAAGAGTATGAAAAAAGCACACCAGTGACTTGTTGACCATTGTTTTATAACTTGTTTATATTGGTATATGTCATTTCCTTGGTTGCTTTATTCCTCTTATTTCGAGCCAAAAACTTGGTATTGTTTGTTTGGATCAGCCTCAAATAATGGATGGTCCAGCTTATTTCTTGACTAGGAGCTGGTTAAGTATATTTTAGATTATTAAATTATTATTAATATACTCTAATATGATTGATAGATAACTATTTCCTAACCCTCAAACCTGTACAGGTGAATTTGGTTCAGTGAAATAAAATTAAGAAAAAATATTTGAATTAAAATAATGTAACGAAGGTATAAAATTCACATTAATTTTTGAAATCTTTTCTATTTTTTATTTATTTATTTCATTTCATCTCTTCCAAACAGATCATAGTGTTTTACGACAAATAATAGGAGGTTGATAAAAAGATATTTTAAGAGATGATAATATAATGTAAGCATATTTTAAGAGAGGAGACATTATACTTTAACTTATTAACAAATTTACCATGGATTATTACTCAACACAATTGAACATTGTTTGGAAATAATATTTGAGTAGAGTTAAAATGATAAAAATTAATAATTTTAATAAAATGTTACTTCTTAATTTTATTTGTCAAACTGCAAAGTTTCATTCTGTACTTGGTAGGCAACATCTAAATGAGGGCTTCTATTTATTTTTTTTTTTACACAAAATGAGGGCTAACATATATAAACCTTTTATTTACAAATGACAGGTGATGGATCGGTTCTGTGACACTCTGAGGGCAGTTCATTCTGCTGTTTTGCAGGGAAAATTGACAATATATTCTCTTTGGTTATTATGTAAATTTCTCTTCTACAGAATGTTTATATGCATACATAGGGGACCTAGTTTCAATTTCTTGCATCAGAATAGAGACATTGATATGTTGCGAAATTTCATATTCAGTGCTTAATCAAAGTTTTATTTGATCCTAATTCTTAACAATACAATTGTTTCAAAGTAGAATATTATATTTCAGAAATTATATTTCCAAGAATATTATGTTTAGGAATATTATTTAGTAATTTTAATTATAACATTTAATTGAAAATTAAAAAAAAATGTCAAAAAATGAAGTGGAGATAAATAGTTGATATAGAAAATAACTTCATTACAATGAGAATGTAAGATACTTACTTTTCACCAAAAGAACAAAAACTAAGTTAAATATGGTTGTTTTATATTCTTGAGAATCAACTACTAGTATTTTTTATAACGTTTTTTAAAACTTATATAAAAAATATGAAATATATGATATTCTTTAGAGAAATTCCAGTGAGTTGTTTAAGTTGGTTCTTAAACTAAAGCAACTTTGAAAATAACATTAGAATAAATGACAGTTACTGTGTGAGTAGAGAGATACAACGATACCCCCTAAAAAGAAATTAAGAGCTTATGTTGAGTTTTACAGTTGAAGTAAAAATTAGTGTTATTAGATTCCATGTGACAATAAGAGATTGTCATAAGAGACCTGATAGCCCAATTTAAATTTTTATATTGGAGATATTCTTAGTTTATTTTCCTAAATTTTTTTCTATATCTTGAAACAAATATAATGGATCTAGAATAAAAAATGGAAAGGAAAAGATAATTAAAAAAAATTATCTATAAAAAAATAAGTATTAAAAAATATATAATAACTTACATATTCTATTTAACTAACTGAGCTATATTTTTTTTTCTAGATATAAGATATTTTGGAACTTCTAAAAGTACCAGAAAAATTATCCTACGAATATATGGTCCAAATAAAACTACAACCAAAGTCATTAATAGCCTAAAACAATGTCATCAGGCAAAAGAAATTCAAGGAATGAGGCGAGATTAAGTCTAAAGTAAAAATGAAGATGATGCAATACATTGATGTGTAATATTCAATGACGTGAAGCCTTTAACTCTTCATCAATTTTATATAGACTCGTAGGAGGAATTTGACTCCTCTAAGATAAGGACATATAAATTTTAATGATTTTATAACTTATTAATTATAAATTTCTTAAGTGAAATCTTCTGTTTATAATCAATTCTTGATGATATTGCATATTACAATAATGCACATTATGCTAGCTTGGCCGAAAACTACGAAATTAGTACTATATCCAAGTTTTCTTTAATGTCTTTGGATCGGTCCAGTTTCGCACTACCAATATATACTGACATTTCTTTATACATTGCACAAACTCTCTCAATTCTTTGAAATACATTACATTATACTTTTTTTTTATAGTAAATATTGCACCATACTCTTCTACAAGGGAGATTGTTATAAATGTTAAAAATAATAAAGAGAGAGAATTTGTGTAATTTTACAAAGGGAGATTAGTGTAATTTATTTTAAAATAATTTAAAGTTAACCAACAAATTTCAGGATTTCCTAATCTGAAAAGGTATTCTATTTCTTAGTTATACTTTTTTTTTATCTAAAGTATTTACATAATTCCTAGAGTACATTTAGTATTTTCAGTACAAATGAGTTCTGGAAGTTTATGTTAGGATACCAAATTTAATAATTATGAATTCTATTTTTATTTAACTCAGGAAATTATTGTTCTTTGTCTTAGTGAATATTCAATTTAACAAACTCACTCAGAACGTCTAATGCCATCCTAGAAAAAAATTAAATAAAATAAAACTTGGAAAATAAAGAGAGAAAAAATTGACAACAAATACTGCTTATATTTTGTGTGTGTGTGTGTGTGAATAAAGGAGTCATAGGACTAAAGCCTAAAGGAAACTAAATATAGAACAGCACAGTAGAATTATCAGCTAACAAATCAAGGTTCATTGATGATGGCACAGAAGCAAATTCCTAAACTCTTATATAGGAAGGGTATGACCTAGATTAGACATGACAAAGATGATGTAAAATATTATGATATTTTTTGTTCAATTCCTTACAAACCCCTACAAGAAGCAAACAAATCTGGCATGGTGTATGTGGGCAAAACAAAGGTGGGACAAAGCAGGACCATGCTTAGAAATCTTGATAAATGAGCCTCCAAAACTATGGTCAAGGGCGATTTTTTATTTTATTTTTAATGTTTTCCCACCAATTTTCCTTTTTAGAGGATCTTGTTTAAAAACATTAAATATGGACACACATTTTAATAGAGATTTGGACCTGAATTTGTCATGTTGTAGGAAAGTAAAAAGATCAACCCAACATCCCGAAAATTCTTAAACCTAAGCGAACTTTGAGGCGAGATCTCTTTAAATTAATATAAGTACTGAAAAATTAGTGATTTTACAAAAAAATATAAAAAGATTTTTCCTCTGGTAGGATTCGAACCTCATTCACCTACATAAAAAATACTAACACACTTTACTAAACACTTGAAATTTATTTGAAATTACAATTGACAAGTCTTATTTTTTATTTAATGAGTTTTCCTTTTTTAATTTTATAATTTTCAACAAATTTTAAGTATAGTCCCACCATCCATAGAGTGTGTATAAAAAGGTATGTTATTAGTATTTCTTTTTACTAAAGGAAAAAATATCTTAATTACAGCTACACTAAATTAACTAAATATTAGGCTTAAATATAATTTTAATTCTCCTATTTTATTCAATTCGTAATACTAGCCCTTTTGTTTTAAAATAGAGATATTTAGTTATCATATTTTAAAAATTCTGTAATTTTAGTCCTTCTATTTTAAAATAAAAATATTTGCTCTCCTTATTTTAGAAAATATGTAATTTTGGTACTATCAACAATTTTGTCTATGTTTTATTTCTTTCATTTCTTATATTTTATTTACTTTTATTTTATTATGATACTTCTAAAATAATATGTTAGGTATATGGTTTAATTGAACAAAAAAAAATATAGGCAAATTAAAAATTAGGACCAAAATTATGAATATTTTAAAATATGAGAATCAAATATTTTTATTTTAAGATATAATGATAAAAATTGTGAATTTTCTAAAATAAAAGGATTGAATGTTTCTATTTTAAAATAAAAAAATTAAAATTATGGATTCAACAAAATATAAGAACAAAAATTGTAAATAACTTGGATATATCGCCCTTATGTTTGGACCTGCCCTAGAAACTAGCCTCTTCTATTGTTGCACCGACCCTTGGTGGTCAACCACAATATTTATTAGACGACAAATGCACTCAATTTGGATCGGCATGTAAGGGTAAAATAATGCAAGACCTCACCATTCCAAACAATTTCCATCCTCTTAGTAGATATATCAAATTGTAAATAATATATCTCGTCTTGTTATAAATAAAAATTAAAGAAAGAAAGAAAAGGAAAAAGACTTGGTAAACAGTATTGCAGTGTGTACCTTCAACTTCAAGTTAATTATATGATAATTTGACTATAGAAAAATAATATAATATCATATTGTTTTAGTCCAAGCTTCCAAAAAGAAAATATGCTCATAAAATGAATAGTACACAATCCACTATAATTTGATGTGATTTTGCTGAGCCTGATTGAATCTTTATTCGATGATTTTTATCAATGGCTACAAAGTCTTCTAAGTATATGCCATGGAGGCATTTATGTGCGTCAAATTTGATGTGCTCAATTTCGGAGGTTACTACTAGAAATAATAATAGAGTGGGGAAATGAGGACCATCCTATCAATTTAGTGGCCCTCGTAAGTTTTTCACTATGTCACTACTAATAACATTCACATTCACATGAGCAAATTTACATATTTTTTGGGTAGTAATCTCTATTGAAGGATCGATGATCATCTTTAGGATCGATGATCATCTTTAGTGAAATTTTCTTTTTTTAATTATATTTTTATCATCCACAAAAGTAGAACATAAAATTTTATTTAAAAGGATCAAATCCAATTTAACTTGGAGCAACAACTTTGTTAAAGAACCATTTGCATACTAAATTCAAATTAATTAAACTTGAATTTCTAGGAATATCAGATTTCTGCTTAATGGTTACTTTCACATATATCTTTTGTGAGATGAGGGGAAAGATGCATCGATTAATGTTGGTCTCTTTATGTGTAGAAGATAGAGCACCAGACCTGGATACTGATTAACTGGTGAAGTCAGTGCAGAAAAAAATTAAGGGCAGTTCCCTGAATTGAATCAATTGTATCGTATATTGCTCCCCTAAGGAAAAGATATAATTCTTATTGCAGTGGAACTTCCAACCAAGTTCCTTTGTTGAGTGTTCACAATGTTACTCAAGACTTTTTATTTTTATTTTTATTAGATGATACTTAAAATGTCATGACCATCTGGTTGATTATCTAAAGACTAGATTATTGTATACTAACCTTGGTAGGGTGTAAGTGTCTGAGTATTTGAGAGCATGCATATAGAGTAAAATCATACATAGATACCACCCGAACAATAATTCTTCCATCCACAGACCACCATCATAAAGTTAAAAAGTAATTTAACACAATATTTAAACTTTATCCAATAATCTCCCCAACTTGTAATGTGAAAGTTTATATACTAATCACAGAGCATCCATACATGGATTTCATTTCCTTCACATTTTGCACTTTTAAACCGTACCAAGTGGGGCAATCCATAATATAAAGTTGGTTCATGCTAAATATACCTCCCATTTGTACTTTTACACCCCTTCCACTTATTGAAAAATAATAAGAGATAAGAGGTGTACAAGTAAAGACGGAGGAGGGTGTTTAACAAAATCCTACAAAGTTGTATTACGGATTGTTTAGTTCATAATACCCTTTGAATGCACCAAAGCAAATGATGAGGTGCGTTAAATAATATCCCAAGAATCAGGTCAATTGGGCCTAACCCAGTAAACTAGATTGGGCCTGTAAAATGTTGACAAAAATATTATCAGGCCTATTTGACCCAATATTGTTTTTTATTTTTGACTGAAACCCAATATTGTTTTTATTATTTTTTCATTTGAAATTCATAAAAATTTAGACGAAAAATTGAGCCAATTTAGCCTAGGCCGGATCAAGTCGCTTTCGACACTTGATTCATTGGATAGAAGCCACCCATTTGACGATACTACTCTCAAATGTGATTTCATCCACAAAGCTCTAAGACCTTAAGAAATTTTGGTACATTTACAATCAAACTAATAACATATTAGTATACGATTTGTTTCATTGTCAGAATCTAAATGTTATTCTACATGATCATAGTTTCTTCCTTTTTTTTCTTTTCATCCGAACAACAAAAGTATTTTTTTTCTTCTCTTCTCTTTATTTTTCTCTTATTTTCTCCCCCACATTCAAACACGTGTCAAAACATATTGTGAACCAGATGGAGAGATTTTAAGACTCAAGTCCCATGTATACCAATGTTTTAAAAACTACACTCATAGTTAAAGCAATTACAACACTAATTTAGAATTTATTACTGAATTGTGATATAAACACATTAGAATAATATTATATGCTAGTATTAATAGATATTACAAAGAGTTAGCTCACATATAAGCCATGTAAAAATGATAATCCGGAAAAAAAATTACTTTAGCTTAGTTCTGCTCTTGCTTGTTTTACCTTTCTTCTTAAAAGGCGTTGGATTCAGCAATCGCCTGAAGGGGAATAAACCTTGACTTCACTCTCAATCCACCTAGAGATAATGGAAATATACTTCATTATACTTGCCACTTGCATCACAAAATTTAAAAGGGTAACATGCAAGTGAATGAATGGGCAAAAAATTACAGATTTCAATAACCAAATAAAGATATTAGTCAATGAGTGGGGCACCTGAGGCAGTGCTCACTTCACTAAGCCTTTTATCTTTCATTATAACATCTGGCAATAAATGTTTTGCAGCAGTGGAATCATATTCCATTTTCATCTCATCAAGTTCAAGTGCATCAGTTTCCCGTTTGTCCTCCATTGAAGTATCAGAAATTGATGTGTTTAACTCCAAGACTGGTTGCTCTGCAATTTTTAAATCTTCATTTGGCAAAGCTTCACGAATCCTCCCAATTTGTTCATTTAAATTAACATCAGAACTTTTCTCATTATTACATTTATCATGAAAACCAGGGGACGGAAGGCCCTCAGCCACTGAAATAGAGTCAATGGCTGCCGGAATGTTTGTCTCCTTCAAATTGACAGCATCAGTTGTTCCACTACGTATATTTTTCTCTAAAATGTTGTCACACCTAAAAAAAAATACTTATTAAAAATACTCTATACAAACTCACCTTAGTATCATTCTCACTTTAAAGTAAAATAGAATAAGAAAAAAATGGAATAAAAATAAAAAAAACAGTGAAAAAATAGGTACTTAGATGGATAGAAACAAGGTGGGGGAAAATCACTATTTTAGATGAACCAAAAAGAAAGTTGAAAGAAATAAGTTAAATGAAAAAAATTACATTTTATATCATTATTTTCTAATTCAGCATCCTAAAACTTTTTGGGTTATAACATATGAGGTTACTCCCCGTGCTTAATCTGCTTACACTTATCTCTATCCTGCTTGTTATTATTATTATTATTATACCTTAAAAAATACTGGGAGTGGAACAATTGACACGGGAAATATTAAAAGTGCAACCCACTTATCTGTTTTTTTTCCCTTTGTTTTGTTTTAGAGAAATCAATAAAAATTGCTTAAAGATATAATGAAAGACCTAATGAGTCCCTGCAATTGCAGTGTGCAACCCACTTACTCTACTCACTATCCAATTAGTTCAGTTTCTCCTATTTAAATTAGAGACCAAGTTCTTCACTCCCAATCATGTAATGTAATAAACTGATAAATGGATCCACGTATTAGTATAAGATACATTAACACAACTAAATAGTTCAATTATCTCATGATATTCATTGCATAAACCAGAATCATAGGAAGAAGCATAAAAACCAAAAGAAGACACCCGAACTGAGCAGAGATTTCTGAAAAAAGATTGGAAAGTGAAAGCATAACCGTTTGCAACGTAAAAAAAAATACTTCCCAAAAATCATATTCGAAATATGCCCTAGTTACTGAACCAAAAGAAATAAAATTCTAAACGTAGAAACTGAAAAAAAGATTTGGACCATTTCTCGATTTGTGCGTGTCATCCTTGCGCAGGGGCCATGCTAATCTTCTCTGTATCGTTCCAATTTTATCGGATGTCCCCGAAGGGACAAGCTTTGTTGTTGTGCATCTAGTTATAAACATTAATAATTTAATAAGTTTAGACGGTGTGGGACTTAAATGGGGAACGAGACCACATGACATGCGCTGAGTCCTGTAAGTTAGGGAATGAAACAACAAGGCAAGATTAGTGTATCTCTCTCAAGTTTCAGGTCTCAATATAAACAGGGTAAGAGAAAGATCCAAGTATTTTTTAATGTATTTAATTAACTATAGTTTATCTATCGGTAGCCTTTCTAGCTTCATGATGACTCTGCTCTGCCCCATTGCAACCTATTTTTTGTTTGTTTTTTTTCTTCCTTTTATTAAAGCCTATTTTATATATCTGACACTTTACCATTTATTTTGTTCAATATTACTTATTACTAGGTACTTCGTTTTACACTTTTTCTTTTGACCATTACTTCACTTTATACTAAATCACACATGTCAAACGTTCAACCAAAAACAAATCTCAATCACTCTTTTACTATCACGTGTCAAGTATAGCTCCCAGTGCAACGTCATATCTGCAATTCTGCATACTACTCAGTACTCAGTAAGTAAAAACTGATGTATGTGGCATAAGTATTTTAGGTTTAAAGGATGGAAACAAAAATGACCAAAATATAAAAGAAAGAATAAAGTAGAGTGCAATATAGGGAATGAGCTAACAAACTGCTAATCAAACATGGCCTTTTGTTTCTGAAAAATCAGAATATTGAAGGAAATAAAATAAAGACAAATGTTAACCTATATGTTTGTTAGGCTTACATGAGAATAGAGAATAGCTTAGTACATCAAATTTCCAAACAAAAATGAAACCAGCCTCTCAATAGTGATTCAACTGCTTTCTTGAGTGAAAAGTCGGTCCAACAATAAGTGATGTTTAAAACAATTTTTTTAAACTTTTCTTTCTTTTTTTTACTTTAAATGTGTAGACTTTTTTTATTAACATATTTGATATTTTTATTAGCATATAAGGTCTTTTTTATTTTATAAATATTAATAATAAATATTTTTTGTTGACGATTTTAAAGTATAAGTTTTAGTCGTTTTATTCTTAGGTGGTTCTGTTTTATTTTTTTCACTCCTGTTTATGCAATGGAAATACAGCTAAAAGACATCCATGTGAGTAGTGCAAATAGCAACTCGGGTTGGTTTAAGAGCCCAATTGGGTTAGACCCATAACATTCCAATTAAACTCAACTCAACTCTGCTTCTCTCTTCCCTCCTTGCGCAGCCAGCAGCAAGTTTGTCTATCTCCCAATATTCTTCTCTTGTCAACAACACAGATCTCAAATGCCTTAAAGTTCAATCTGAGTAAGTAACACCCATGGCTGAAACCCTAATTTTCTCCGTCCCCACCGGAGAACCTTCTTTCTTAATATTCCTAAATCGCACCTTTCTCTCCATCAAACGACGCCTCCTCGCTCGCATTCTTCGCTACCAAAACGACGCCGTTGCACACTCCAGGCACGCCATTTCATTTCTCTCCCCCGCTAAATCACACTTGCATTCATTAATGAATTTGTATCTCTTTCTTTCGATTTTCTCAAGACGACGACGACGGCGACGTCGTTTGTTTGTTACTGTTGCAGGATTTTCCGTGAAGTGGATGATTCGGCCACTGAGAAAAAGTGCGAATTAAACGCCGGAGATTGTTTGTCAAACGACGGCGGGAATGGACGACACGCCGTTTTCAATGCGCTGGATACTATGCTTAAGGACAGTTTAGAGCGTCTTAAGATGATGAGGTTAGTTTCGATTTATATCAAATTCGAAGAATTTAGTTTGAACTTTGAAGTGATATGTTCGTTCAATTTAGTTACCATAGTGACATTCATATATGATATGGGAATAAGAAGAATAAATATTGAGTTATTGACTGTTAGATATTATTATTATGAATGATTAAGATTAAGGATGCAATTGGATGAACATATTAATTAAGCACTTATTACATGATAAGCAAGTACATATGTATAGGTCCTGTTTGGACGAACTTCCCAACAAGCACTTAAAGGATAAGAAGATAAAAAGATGAAATGAATTATACTTCTCCCTTAAGTTAGAATTAGCTTAAAATCAGCTTTTGGGGAAGTTAAATGAGAGAACTTCTAATTGCATTAGCTAATTTTAACTTATGGGAGAAGCTTTTTTGCATTTCACCTTCTTATTTTTTTGTCCTGTAAGTGCTTGTTGAGTCATTTATCCAAATTGGGACTATGTTGCTTTTATAATCGAATAGTGAACATGGTTAAACTATTTTCACACACCTTGTAAGTTATTTTCATAAGTTATCCTACAGAACATATCGAATTTTGCTGAAAACTGCTTATGGACTTATCATATTCATTAGATATTTTCACTGGCTCTTTCAAACACTTACACAAGTGTTTATGTCATAAGTCTAAGTAATCTGTAAGTAGATCTTCCAAACAAACCATAAAACACACAGGTCATATGAGTTTTTAAGAGGTCATGTGACTTTTTGAAGGGACCTATATTATGTGATTTTAAAAAGCTTATAATCTTGACATCCATGAATGGTTGTATGGCCTAGATTTGTTCCTATCATTTAAAAATGGCTTTGTCACTAGCTATATATATTGTATACCTGTCTGTTTTATGTAAACATTAGCAAAAAGATGCAAGGGATTCCGATGAGTGACTTTTGGGTTAAATGTTGCAGGGAAAACTTATGTCTGGTAAAGACTGGTCTAACTATAGGATATGCATGTGAATCCAAGTATGCTGAAGATACAGCTACTATTAGGCGTTTGTGCTTAGATGGTAAGCTGGGAGCAGCTGTTTGGCTTTGGGGGAAAATGGCGCAGAAAGGTGTCGTTTCTGATGTGTTTACCCACAACCATATTGTAAATGGGCTGTGCAAAATTGGGCTTCTGGACAAGGCGGATTTGGTTGTTAGAGAGATGTTAGAATTTGGTCCTCGTCCCAACTGTGCCACTTATAATACTTTGATTAAGGGCTATTGTGCTGTTAATGGTGTGGATAGGGCTTTGTATCTGTTCTCCACCATGACCTATGCTGGGATTCTGCCAAACAGGGTTACTTGTAGGATACTGGTGCATGCACTGTGTGAGAAAGGTCTTCTTATGGAAGCTAAAAGGATGCTTGAAGAAGTATTAAAGGATGATGACGAGAAAGACATACCTGATTTAGTTATCTCTACTGTATTTATGGATAGCTACTTTAAGGATGGAGCAATTATTCAGGCTCTCAATCTTTGGAATCAGATGCTTCAAAATTGTACTAAAGTTGATGTTGTAGCTTATAATGTTCTTATCAATGGATTTTGCAAGAGTCAACAAATGAACCTTGCATATGGATATGCATGTGAGATGTTTAAGAAAGGTTTACTTCCTGATGCTTTTACTTATAATATTATTATTGGTGCTCTTTGCAAGGAAGGAAAAATTAGTGAGGCTTGCTATACCGTTGGAGTTATGTCTAATATGGGAATTATGCCTGATCAAATTACATACCAGATTGTGATTCGAGGCCTTTGTTTTGCTGGAGAGATTGTTAGAGCAAAACACTTGCTTTGGTGTATGTTGAACAATTTAATGGTGCCCAAGCCTTTAATATGGAATCTAATAATTGACTTATATGGGAGATATAATGATCTTAGTAATGCATTTTTTACAAGAGATCAGATGCTGTCTTTCGGTGTTTGCCCTAATGTATTTACTTATAATGCTTTAATTCTTGCACAAGTGAAGAGTGGAAATTTCCATGGTGCTTGCTCTCTGAAGGAAGAGATGATTTCGAAATGTCTCTTTCCTGATGTGGTTACCTATAATTTGTTGATAGGTGCTGCTTGTAATATAGGACGTCTTGATTTTGCTCTTCTATTACATGATCAGATGGTGCAGAGGGGTTATGAACCAGATTTAATAACTTATACTGAACTTGTTAGGGGGTTCTGTATAAGAGGTAAGATGAAAGAGGCAGAAGAGCTCTATGCCAAAATACTAAAATCTGGTTTGTTGAATGATCATGTTCCAGTTCAGATTCTTTTTAATAAGTACTGCAAATTGAAGGAACCAGTTATAGCATTTAACTTTTATCAAGACTGGTTGGAAAGTAAAAAGGGCAGTCTTCCTTGATAAATTCCACATTGTGCCTATGGCTTTATACATCATGAAGTTCTGGAAAAAGAAAGCCGCATTTGCTCGAATGAAATGTCGGCAATCATATGAGTAATGAACACTCCAGGTGTGTGTTGACATTTTATCCATCACAATGTACTTATAGTGAACTAGTTGTGTTAGTCTCAGTCATCCAAACTGTTGCTAAATGTTGTACCTGAAAACATAAGTAGATTTTGGGTTGATAAGTGGAGCCATTTTATGTGCTGACTGCTGATTTGTGAATTAGTTTTACATAATTATATGCTGTAATTTTGTCAAAATGAAAATGGGATGCCACATTTAACATAATGCGTGTGCTGTTTGGAACTTTTATTTGATAAATTTTGATTAAATGCTTAACTTGCATGAAATTTACTTGCTATAAACCCTGTCTTACTCAGAAAATGGATGTATTCTCATTGCCTGGACCCTGAACAAGTTAGTGAGTATGTTGGACTGATCCCCATCTGGATGGCATGTGGGTCCAGGCACACTGGAGATGGACCCAATCCAACAATCAGTTTTTTGTCTATTGAGAATTAGTGACCTGCCAAATCACCTGCATGCTCTTTCTTGGACATCCTTCTACTGTGATTTCTAGGCACATCTACCTCATTTAGACTTTTGATCATGTTTCTTGTGCTTAGTAAATATTAGTATTAGATAGGTTGTGTCCTTTTGTGCCTTGTAGGTATTTTGTGAAATATCTCTCTTTTTAATAAAGTTTCCCTCTTTGCTTATTGTATTGAGAACACTGTCTTTTTGGCTTGGTATATGACCTACTATAGAGGCTGGTTTCGTTTTATCCATTTAGAAGTTGGTCTATGAATGCTATATGAGGATATTATACTGGTTATATGTGTATGCTCATCATCTCTTTCTTTAATGTTCTTGTATTTCTTTTGCAATAGTTTTTTATAGAGATTTAAATTGTGGCTCATAATTTCCAAATGTTCATGAAAAGGAAAATAGGGCAGTGTATCATATAATAAAATTTAAAGTTATCAACGCCTTAAAAAATTTCCCTTTGAAATTGAGTTTTAAATTTTAGATATGACACAGTTATTAATCTGGTTTACAAGTGGCCATGGAGTCACAACTATGATTGATTATTAATTACAAATATATCTTTAATTTTGGATTTTTTTTTCTTTTTATGCACCTATTCGTGTAGTGTAAATTATAAATTATTTATCTTGTATATATAATCTTTAGTGTAGCAGGCATCCTGCTATCTGCTATCATGATATAGCAGTTTTGGGTAGGCCACTCTGCGCTGCTATTTGGGATTGATAACTTCTTTGTAATGATCAGAAGAACCCATAATACTTTCTAGAGCAGCAGATTATCAAACCCAACCAGCAAGATTGATTAGCCAAAATTGCTTGGCTATTGCTTTGGTAGTGTATAAATTGGGAAAAACAAACAAAGCTGTGGATGTCGTATCTTGTAAAGGAGAGGAATGGGAATTAATGGCACTGACTAGGCCAATACAGAGGATGCAGATAGAGTGCAAGAAGCTGTGCAAGTAGATTCTGTTTTGAAGAAAATTTTGGACAAAATAAGAGCTGATCCTAACTCCCAACCTGGGTACACTAGAGCAGGCCTTGTTGTTTCACAATGGGAGATTGGTCATACCCACAGGATCTGAATGGGTTCCTCCACTGATTGTAGAATTTCATTGGAGTATTACAAACATGCAGATGCCTAGCAGCAAACTTGCACTGGTCAGGAGTGATGGCAGTTATGATTAAATTTGTTGCTGAATGTCCAGTGTAACAACAACAAAAATACCAAGCCTTGTCTCCAGCAGGACTCCTCCAACCCTTTCTGATATGCCCATTGTGAATGTGTATAGTAGAGGAGATAGAGAGGCTGTGGGAGTAGTGAAGGGATTAAAAAGCCTCATGAAACCAAGCCTATTGGTGTACGAGAGAATGAAGAAAAGGGTGGCAACAACAAAGGAGGAAAAGGAAGAGAGAAAATAACCGAATGGGCAGGTAGTGGAAGGAGAATGGAGGAGGGAGAATTAACTGAAGGGGCATGACGAAATTTGTTAAGGGTCTCAGTGGCCAGGTTAGATTAAGTAGATGAGCTGGTCCTCTCTCAGTCAGGTATTTACCATTTCTATGACCATATTATCTATTTCCCATCTTGTAAGGAGCTTAGCTCCATTCCATTGTTATTGTAGTGGCAGTATCTGCTTAAATCCTGTAACAGAGGCTTCTTCCTTTGAGTATTACGAGTATTTCCATTTACATTTCATGTTGTGTGGCTAGCCGGCTAGGCTTGACATTGCATGGTCTATATTGGGAAAACTAGGGATGGCAAAATGGGTCCAACCCACTTATTTTTGGCGGGCCAGGTTGAGGTTTCCAACCCGCCAGCCAACCCACTTTAACCTGCCCTGTTTTGACACGTCAAAAAACAGGTTGAGAGAGAAATGGGGCCGGCCAACCTGCCAACATGTTTTTTTATTTTTTTTAGATTTAATATTTATTTTGATATTTTATACATATATTATTAATTTTTATTTCCTTTATTTTTTGGCTAAATAAATTATTATTCAAAATTTAATGTAATACACTCAAATTTTTAGTAAGTATTTATTATTTAATATTTCATAAAAGATAAAGTTAATTAAAATATATTATTTTATTATTTTCTTAATTTTTGTCTTTGGTGGCCCAACCTGCCAACCGAAGCATATACAAGGTGGGACGGGCTAACCTGTTTTTGGCTGGTCAATAATGGGGCGGGGCGGGGCGGGTTAGCCTATTTTGCCACCCCTAGGAAAATCTCAAGTCCCACGTCAGCTAGAGATAATGCTAAAATAGAGTATATAAGTGGTGAACAACTCACATCCTATAAGCTAACTTTTGGGGTTGAGTTAGACTTAAACTCACATTTTAAGATGGTATCAGAGTCTATCCTAAATCTATCAAAAGGGTCACCCACCATATTATCCACGCACCAAACCCAAAAGTGTTGAGCGTAAGAGGGTGTATTGGAAAAAAATCCAAGTCTTACATTAGTTAGAGATAGTGTCAAGATAGAGTATATAAGTGGTGGACAAGCCTCACCCTATGAGCTAGCTTTTTGAGGTTGAGTTAGGCTCAAACCCACATTCTAAGAGTCTAGAACTTACGATTCTTGTCAATCATCTTGAAAATTGGCTCCTTTTGTCAAGAATTGAGTTAAATTTAAGATCAAATACCAATGAATAAGATACAATTTCACCCAATTTTCTTAGATTAACTAATAGTATGACGGTTTATCAAAGTTACATTGGGAGGGCATTTGGCAAACTGACTCTACCAGCAGGTTAGAAGTGGATGATCCACCAATCAAATGTCCAGAAGCGTTGGCCTATGAGTTGTTATTTGCAACAATCACCAAGTGTCACAAGTATCTGGTCAAATAGGCCATAACCATAAACCAAAGCTATATGTGAGGATGTGTATATGATCAGGGGCTTGTTTCTTGATTTTAGCTTTTAGAACAAGGCTCCTGACACACTGAGAAGATGTATTGTTAGGCCAGAAATAGTGTGAATGGCCCAAGAGTTTTGAAACTTTATAAGGAACAAGGGTGTAGTGGGGAACAAGGGGAGACTTCATTAAAAAGTCCACATAGGAGTGCCACTGGCAAGGAGTTAAATGGGATGCTAGTGAGAAAAAGAAAAGGGCGTTCTGCTTATGCAAGTAATTTTGAGGATACTGAGAGGTTATCTCTCTTTGAAATGGCCTGGGCCTGCAACAATATCTATTGCTGGCGATGGTTTCTTTTCTGGTTCAATTTTAGTCACTTCTCTGTGTATCGCTGCATAATTCTGCAGACTTTTTGAAATTGTGTTTGTGTTTAAAAATCCTTGGTAGCTTCAATCCTTTGTGCTTCTTTTCTTATCGTTGATCTAACTACATAGCTGGCTGGCACTAATAATCTGTATAAACCATATATAATTGAATCAAACATTAATGGAATTTGCACATTCAAAGTTGTGGATTTGCCTGGTCTCCAAGCTTCATTTCTGTCTATAGAATTCTTGATTATTCATTCATTTTTTATGTTATTGCTAATTGTAATTATCCTTAAATATTTTATATTCAGTTGGAGCAATTGGAAAAAGTGCTGCTTCTCTTGGTGGAGGTTATCGTAAATGTCCATAAGTGTACCATTGCCAAGCTACCTGCACAACTTGGACCAATTGTGCCTAACAGAAACTGGGGAATTTTAGGCGTTGCCACACTGGTTCATAATGTTGAATGATTCAAATTGTAACTTTAGGTGGGTGTCCTAGCTTGTAAATGTTAATGACGAGTCTGGTTTAGCTTGCATATTTGCTTGTATTTTTATTGTGAATCAGCTTGTAATTATTAAAATGGTTACTTATTCTAATAATGTTGGAATGTTGAGGCGAGATATCTATGTTTCAGCTACTTTTGATTAAGGTTTGCAAGTGTTAACTTGAGATATTTATGAGGCCTGTTTGGATGCAATGCTAGAAGTGTTTTTGAGAACTTGTCTATTAGAAAAATATCTGTATTTTCAATAGAGAAACTCTCAAAAATACTAATGACTTGTATCCAATAGGTCCATATGTGCTTTTTGGGCTGCTAAAAGGATATCAGGTGATGCTAGGTGCACCAGCTTTATTGCTTGTGCACCTAGCATTTTTTTATTAATTTCAAAATTACCCTGCATCGAAGGTATGCGAGTTCGTGGTTGATCTGTATGATTTATACGGATCTGTATGAATCATATGAATCAACTTGAGTGAAGGATATTTTTGTCCATTCACTTAAAATGCTGGGTACACCTAGCATCACCGAAAGATATCAAATAAATTACATGTTATAGATTAAGACTAGTTTTCTGTTATTCTACATCTATTAATTTACTCCACTTGTTCTGAAGTATATGTTAGCATTCTAACTTTTTTGTGAATTCCACATTGCAGGATTCAGGTTGATTTTTTTTTTTTCCCGTTTTTGTATTGTGTTTTCCGTAGTCATGACAAACTTGAATCGTTTCCTCAAAGTGCCTTCCATAAATACTGTAAAGCTTTTATAGAGGGTGAAGGAACACCTTAGTTGAGAAATATATACCCACATAAAATTGAGGCCCATCGGAAATGTAAATTGGCGTTGAATATTGTGATGTCTGGGATTTTAAGATGGAAATTTGCACATTCAATATTTTTTTAACATATCCTTGACTATCTACACTTTCCAAACAAAAGTATAGAAGTTTAATTAATCAATTAAAATGCTGTAAAAAAATTATTCAATTTAAAATGATGTAGTCATAGGTGATTAATTCAGGTGATATATGCATCTTAAATAAGGTTGCCTTTGAGTCTTGTATATCGAAAAAAAACTTTCATTAAAAGAACTAATCTTGCCATATTATGATTGTTCTTGAATTGAGCAAAATTGTATCTCTCGAAGGATATCTATGGTCTATCGTTTTTCTTTTTTCTCTAAAAACATTCCAAGAATTTTGCATTGTATTATATTAAATGTGATTTGAAATTGCATTATATCACATGCTAAAATTTAAAGTGAATGATATATGTACAAAGGCATGGGCGGAGCTACGAGGGCTTAGGGGTTGCTACGGCCATTAGTTATTATTATGAAAATTGAGAGCTATAAATATAAATATAGACCATTAAATTATATTTGAATGATTAAGTTAAAGTAAAAAATGTACATACCAATAAATCGTTGATTTCTCAAATAAGGTCTTAAGGTTTAGTCTTTGTTAATGGAAAAAAATTAATTAAGAAAAAAAAATCATAAATAGTCAGTCAAATTTGTCAAAAATTAATCATCAGATTAAAAAACTAATTTAAATTGAACCACAAATTTTTTATGATAAGATTGAAAGATGTTTATCTTTTACATCAAAACTTATGCAAACCAAGTGCCTAACCCATTTGAATTGAGACACACTTTTTTCACGATAAGATGGATTTTTTTTATTTTACCTCAAAAGTAATGCATACCAAGTAGGAAACACCCGTACAAAAACCATGTTGTAGAGGTCTATACTCCATACACACAAAAAAAAGGTAGGTTGTGGTCCACGTTCCTTTTATACAGTGACCCAAAAGCTTTTCGATTTGTATTCAGTTACCATCTTCCTCTTCCTTTCATCATTCGGGTTCGATTGTTTCTCTTTTTTAATGAAAAAAACAGATGTATGTTTAATTTAAAAAATATGCTTATTAATTCAGAATAATTACATGTTTTTTGAAAAATGTATTTGTAAAAAAAATGTTAAAAAAAAATATAGAAAGTCTTTTAGTGTGTATATATATATATATATATATATATATATATATATATATATATATATATATATATATTTGTAAAAATGTATGTCATACAAAATTAACTTTGTTTCTAAAAAAATTAAACAAATAGATTTATAACTTCAAACAAAAACATGTTCTGAAATAAAAAAAGTTATAAATAATGGACAACATTAAAATATACAACAAGAAATCAAATAGCCTACTTATTAGTGTTAGCTGAGATTCCACCAAAAAAGTAAATAGTGTTAACTGAGATAACTCAGATAAGCAAGGCACCATACTAATATTTCACCATCACAAGTATAGTTATCATGAAATGATGATATAATAGGTACTCAATACGAGGAATAATATGTAACTTTTGTTGATATATAAAATATGTGATTATTTTTTCATTAAAAATAGTTTATTATTATTTATCATTTCTAAAAATAATATGCTTGCAGTAAATTATCATGAAAGCTAGAGTATAATAATTTTATAAGTTAAGGACATTAAATACACACTATTTCTTCTTACACATTTTTAATGTGTATGTTTACATGAGTTGTTTAACTTTTAACATTGTTTAAGATTTTTTTTCACTGAGTATATGACATGGAGTTGTTTATATAAGTATCGTTGTTTATGTGAGTAATTGTTGCTTAACAACATTATACCATAAAGAACATATTTTCAAGTATCGTAAGACCCATAAAATTAATTTAAACACTCACTTTAACAATCTTAGTATTGAAATGAATTTTTATTTAAAGTACTTATGTGTAATTGTAAGATCTTCAAAATTATGATAAATAAATAATATAAGCAATGTATTATACATGCTCTTATAGAGTGCTAAATATTTTTTAAAATATAATAAATACTTTCAAAATATAATTAATATGCAATAGTTTACTAGGAATCTATTTCAATTTATAAAAGCAGATCTTTAATAAGTTTTAAATTTAATTTAATAATCTTTTTGGTGAAAATAAATAAATTATGTTTTAATATATTTTAATAATTTTTAAGAAAATCGCTTTCCAATTTTTCTTGTTCCAATAATACTTTGGTGTGTACAAAAAAAAAAACTTTGGTGTGTTTAGAATGGAAATTTTAATAGAGAAATTAAATTTTTAAGAGAATTTAAAATACCATTCAATTCATCAAAATGGTTTGTTTGGATATCAAATCTATTTTTTTTTAAAATGATTGGAACTTTATAGTTTTTTTAAGAAAAATAAAATAATTTCAAATAACATCTAAAATGATTTTTCTTTCTTTCAAATAACACATAAAATGAAATTTTCATCCGAGGAAAGTTAAATTACTTTGTCTAAACAAAATATTTGAAAAATGGAACATTTTACTGAGTTTCCACAAATTTTAAATTCGTTGACAATTTGAATTTTGATCCAAACATTACCAATAATTTGTCTCTTATTAATCTTGATTATTTTTCAGAGGCTGAATATGAAAAACGTGCACGTTTCAGGTACCATTATTATTATCATTACTCTCATTGATATATCACATCTTCACATACGAAAAAAGGGGATGCAAATCCTCCCAAAAACATTCGAGAATCACATGAATTGTAGTTGTTGCCTCCACCAGCAGATAAAGAACACACTTTTCTCAATCTGTCACTGTAATCGGTTAGGAAAACACTAATGCTTTTTGGTAACCACGTAAACATCTCCAAAATCTGTGTTTGCGGCCCCTCCCCTAGTAAACCATTAAAGGGCAAGTCATTCTCAACTTGATTGCCTAGTAAAATCAATTTTGGTACAACTTTAATTTCTATGTAGTATACACAGTCAATCGATAAAAAATTATTATCAATATGATTTTTGATATAATTATTATAAAAATTAATAAATTTATTATACAGGTTTGTGATTGATGTTTACATTGCTAATATATAAATTATTTACTCTTTTTTTATATACATTGAAAAATGCTATAAGGGGTACAAATTAGTGTCTCTATCCAACTCAAATTTCCTACCTGGAGTCATTGAATCTAGGGCACACATTTCCCTTCCCACAAAGGTCTAGAAAGTCCCTTTTTTATTGGCCCTTGCTTTCACTCAGAGATTCCATTTTTGTCAAATAGCACACAAACACACACTCACTCACTCCCCACAGCTAGCTTGTAATTTTCATCAAATAAACTGTTGCATAAGTGAACTTGGACACCCCATTATATGCAAAAATGGACCCTATACAGATTAGGTCTGGCTTCAGGTGCTGACTTACTGCCACTCACACTATCCCTCTTTGTTAGTGTTGTGCAAGTGGTGCTGTCGGGAGAGGAAGTATGTGGCTAGCTTCACCAAAAGGGTAATATCATAGACCTAATTAAAATAAAATATTATATACTATATATATATATATATATATTAATGAAATTTATTTCGTGGCTATGTTAATGTGCATGTGTGTGAGTGTGTGACCAAGAATATATATTAATATCTATATATTATTATTATTATATACATAAAATGCTATTGGATATCATTATAGTATATGCAGATTGTGATAGTCGGCCAAACCTTTGAAGATGAGGTTACAAGCTAGCACCAAAATTAGGTACGTACGTACATTCATAGTCATTTCATCTCTATATGGTGCTTCTATATGTCTTGTATTGCTTAATTTCACAGAGGAAAATTATGTGAAAAAAAAGGTTAATATATATATATATATATATATATATATATATAAGGTATCGTCGGCCAAACCTTGAAAGTAAAATTAATGGAGAAAGTTACATATATGTGTTAGGGTGATAATAAAAATTAATATTAAAAAAAATTAATGAAGCACTGGGTTTCACAGCAGCAAATGGGAGAAAAGCTTTTATGCATTGACTGTGGTTGTCCCATTTCAAAAAAGGAAAGATTTTCATAATTACTTTGAAGACCATATTGCCATGAAAAGGACTCAGTAAAAAAGTTTGAAAAACATGATTTGGAATTATTACTCGTAAAAGATTAAAGTAATATTCTCACATATGATAATTATGCACGCATCACTTAATATTAGGAACAAAGCATGCGGTTTAAGCATTGATAGCCATCACCGTTTACTGAGCGCGAATGTAAACTTTATGGTAGCTAGTAGATAGGACACTGTTAAATTGTGTACCATATTGCATGATTATGCTTTTGGTGGTGCACCGTTAAGAGATTGAGGTGAAGATTGATACTACTGTATAAAAATATTATGTCATGTGCGAAATTTTAGATGCTCTTAAGAATTATGTTTCATTCATTAATATCATCTCAATTATAATATTTTTTTAAAGTGACTTTTTTTTTGTCTTTGACCATAAATTAGACCATAGATTACATGTGATATATTTATTGTCGTTGCCTCAATCTTTTTTACACATAATAAGAATCAATATGAAGTTCATTATAATGTGAGAGAAACTTAATTATTTTACACCTAAATGACTCTGATCACAAGTCCCAATAATATAAGTTCATCAAATAAGGAGGATATAAATTAAGAAGGTTTAGCTTAATTAATTGAAATGTGTGTAAGTTATTGAATTTTTTTAATATTTGAATTTGATTTCTTCTTAATTAGGAATAAAAAAAAAAGATAGAAACGAGGTAAGGATATCTTTGAAAACACTTGTCCCTTGCTTTAAATAAGGTTCATTTCTTTAAAGTTTTTTTTATTTAAAATATTATCCTTTCATTAATTTTATTTATTTATTTTGGTCTTGATATTTAATCATTTGAATTTCGATCCTTTGAGTACTAATAATTTAATAAATAAAAATTAAAATGACCAAATTTTCAGAAAAAAAACACAAATTAATACCTTAAAAAGTAAAAGTTCACGAAGACTATAAATGAAGACTATGAGTAGTGATCTAGATAAGCTTTTGATCTGTTCAAAGGCCAATTAAATTTGCTTTAGGTTGACGGGGTTGATGATGGAAAGTTGAATAATTAACAAGGAGGTGAAGGAGAGAGTAGCTACAAAGATACTTTAACGAGTAGCTCAATATATATACAACAAATAATTGAATATATTTTTATTCCTAAAAAAGTAGGTTGATTATGATTTTGGTCTTTTAAATTTTTATTTCAGTTTTTGTAAAATTTAATATTTTTGTTTCAGTCTTTGTTGTTAAGTAACATTTATAGTATGATAACTTATCATATAATTAAGAAGTTTGAGAGGATAGTCACATATCATTTTTGTATATATAATAAATTTTTTTTTTTAAATTCATCATCTTCTCTGCTTTGAAAATAGATTTTAAAAGCACACTTTACTTAAAAAAAAAACATATAGCTATCTTGTTAGATCCCATAATGACATGATGTCATTATCCTGTCAACATTGCTATTATTTCATCAATAGAGACTAAAAAAATATATCAAATTATACAAAAACTAAAACCAAAAGAATTTGTTTTAAAGGACCAAAGTCAAAATAACCCTATTTTTTTAGAGACGAAAATAATGTTTAATCCTATATTAAAGTAAAGATTTTTAGATAGAAATTCTACCTGGTAATATTACTAACACTTTATGTATGTTATCTTATTTTTTAAACAATAAAATTAATTTAAAGTTAGCAAAGATTTAAAAATGAAATAGAACTGGTTTGATAGTTTTAACTTAAAAACTCTTTTTATAACTACTATAATTAATTAGCTCTTTTTTTAAAGCTATGTCTTTCCCTTTTCTTTTATAAAAAATAAGCTTCTTATTTTTTCTTAGAGCTTTTATATGAATTTATTTGACCCAACTTCCTTTTTCAAGGTGAAGAAAAAAAAAAACTACTTGATCAAACAGTACCTTACAGCCTCGAATACAAGTAAAAGTCTATTTGGATAAAAGTTAAAAAAACTTTTGAGAGTTTCTCTTTTAAAAATAGTTTTTTTTTTAAAATAAAAAAGCTCTCAAAAGATCTTTCTTACTTTGTTTTCAGACAAACCTAAATCGTAAATAGATCATATAAACATAATCATGAAGTAATCCTAACAAAGAATTGACTCTTTCTAAGCATTAAATATTTTTAAACTCTAGCACAGGGGTATGAACAATTGGCAAAGATTCTTTACTTTCGGACATAGGGAGCACCATGTGGTACAATGATTTATGTAGTGTGCATAGGTCGTGTTTAGATAAATTTTCTTATAAACATTTCTATGAAAAGAAAATAATTAAAATATATTGAGTTTCTCTCGTTTAAGTTAAAAATCAACTTATACATGCATCACAACTTTTGAAAAAGTTAAATGAGAAAGCTTTTCAATAAAAATTTAAATGCATAAGTTATTTCAGCTTACAATTTATTTTACACTTCCTATTTTTTTTTATCTCCTATAGTTATTTAAACATGATCATATCGAGCTTTGGATTGATACCTTCATCTTATAAAGGATTTCAACAGGTAGAACCATCTTGAACTTGTTACATTGGGCCTTTACTGCAAATCCTGAACAAGTAAAAATATTAAATTAATTAGTATTTTAACGATTAGGCTAATTTCCAAATGAATAAAAACACAATAATTGACATTTAAAATAATTATAAGGATCAAAACCTAACTATGTAAAAATTACATGAACATATTAATCTTAATCCTTATCCGGATCCCTTCTATATATTTTTTTTCTCAGCATAAAATGTAGATTACCAAGCTTAAGATACATTAGAAGAAATAAAAACCTTCATGTGGTACTAAAGAATATTGATGTTTAGAATTTAAAAATAATAATAATAATAATAATAATAATAATAATAATGAAAATATTATTAAAATTAGCACATTTTTATTACATATTAAATAGTTACTTCACAAAAACAGTTAGCACGTCAATGATGGTTAAATAAATATATGTTGACCTTTTACTAATTTAGAGGGTGGCTATATCATTATAACTAGTAATGATAATGTAATGTCAAGCAAAAAGGGTCTATGACATGATAGCCACAGAAAACTACATATCTATCTCCTACAAGATCACAAATTATTAAGCCTAACGGTTCCAACATACTATGAATTATTAGTGTAGGGAAGGATTGATCAAAGGCTTTAGGCTTCACCGGTAGTTGCTTATAAGGAACCTAAGAAGCACACCGAGACGTTATTAATTAGTTCATAATTCTGTCAAACATTTAACTAGGTTATATTATTCTATATACCCTTCTATGATTTTATGAATTTTTAATAGGGATAATTCAAAAAAGTTTTTAATAAAGCTTTTAGCGAAATTTAACATTAAATTTAAAAGCTTTTACCCTATAATTTAACCAAGTTTAAATTAAGTTTTATATACGGACTTAATTAGTCTTTTATTTTTTAAACAAATTTTGCTAACTAGTCCTTCTTAATCCTGAATCAAACTTTGTCGAATAATTTAACACTCAACATCTTACCTTCTATTATTATTATTGATCAATCTGCTTAGTAATTTGATTCATTTTGCAACCTTTATTAGGTCAAGAGTTTGATTCATTCAACTTATGATTAAAGTATTCCGTCCCTTATATAACACAATTCACTTCAACCTTGAATTAGACACACATCCAAGAAATTAACTACCTGACCACCCAAAATTCATTACCTAGAAACACCAAGTGATAAGCCTTTAAGTCACCCAAGACCTCCAAAAATTACCATGTATTCATGTCAAAATACAAACCCTAATCACGAAGATATAGCTATGTTATCCAATCCATGAATGGCCATTCACACTGAACCAATTTTCATCAAACCTCATAAGTCAATACCACCCACTTTAGACACATTGCACTTCAAAATTATCCTTGTAGATAATAACCAGCCACCAGATTTATGTCTCTATGTAGTAGATTCCTCCACCCCATCACGAACTCTATATATATGTACCTGTGTTGTACCCTTGAATAAATTATCAATATCAAGTATTAACCCCATCCATCGTACCTAGATATGGCAATGGGATGGGGTGGGGACGAGTATTGTCTCCATAATCTTCGATTTTGAATTTTCAACATATCTTTATATCTGTACCTGATATCTGACGGGTTAAAATTTATCATCTCATCCCCATACCCGTTGGATATCGAGTATCCTCGATCCCGTCACGTACCCGATTCAAATTAAAAAAAAAAGAATTTTTTTTAAAGAAAATATTAAAAAATTGATTTTAGAAAAAATAAATTGATTGTTAAACATTTATTTTTAACTACTTATATATTAATAAATTTATTATAGCGCATGTGTCTACAAAAATCATTAAGAAAAAAATATTAAATTATGTAAAAATTCTAAAATAAAATTAACTAATAATAAAAATTTTAGACCTTTTGATTAAATTATGCAATAATTCTAAAAATTTTAAGTGGCGGGGCGGATCCAGTTTCGGGGTCGGGGCGGATGTAATAATCTCATACTCGTACTCATACCCGACTTTTGATTATCAGGAAAAACCCGAACCCGAATCCATACCCGGTCAACTCTGATATTACTTGTCAAAGTCGAGACAGATTCGGACGGGTACCCATAAATACGAATTTTCTTGCCATGTCTAATCGTACCGTCTACATTGCCAAACACCACCCATTGCCACATGGCCACAAAAGTTTCTTTTCCTTTATCTCTGCCATGAAATTATATACAGAAGCATCACCAAGTCAATAATTTGCTTAAATGTGAGTTTTTTTCTCTAGTTAAAAGAGGATTGAGGATTGTGCTTGGAGGTGTAATGTAGTACCAAGGTTCCGTGTGTAAACGATTATAACTTTTAAGGGATACATGTTAATAACCAACAAGTTATAAATTCATATTACAGTTGGTTCTTATATTTACAAATAATAAAAATAATAATTCTTAAAAACATCATCTTTTAGTCCTTACACATACTATTTTTAATCACTATCAATACATATATCATTTATCCTTTTTCTAAAAAAGACAAATAATAAAAATATATTGTGTTTTAATTTTAACATTAATTTCTTTACAAATTAATCTGTTTGGAAAGACATACTTGCCACTAGGGATCGATTACAAAGAAATAATTAGGATGTATAAATATCTTGGAATTGAATGGAGTTAATAAATGATCGTTTCTGCTCCATCACTTGATTATCTCATTCATATAATCTATTTTATTCTATTCTTACGTTGTCTACATTTGATACACAATGATAAATGATAAAATTGAAATTAAATTAAATGAAAATCTGCAAGAAAAGCGGAATAAGCACCAACTCATTTGATTGCGAAAAGAGTGACAATTCTCATCTTATAAAGAAGAAATATTCATGTTTTGCTTGTCTTTGGGTAATCAGGACCCAAATAAAATAGAATTGTCATTCGGTCTTTTCAAAGAACAAAGCAAGGAATAATCACTATTGTATAATACAGACAAATTAATATGACTATTTCACAGAATCAAATGTACCCTTAATTTTATTGAGATTTTCACAGATTTTTATTCGTTAATTCAGTATCATATTCTTCAAATTTGACTTAATTATAAAAAATATAAAACTCTTAAAAAATCACCTTTAATTTACATCGATTTAATTTGTTCATCGTAAATATTTGAATTTAATTTACAATCAAATATTTAAAATATTTTAATATTTACAAAAAAAATATTAGTACTATCCCACGTGCTTGAATCTTTATTTTATTTTATCAATGATGATCTTTTGTTTCCGTTTAATAGAACGTATTGTAAGTGAGAATATTAGTAATTAGTAAAAGTTTATTAAAATATGTTAATACAATTTCATTTATAAAATTATAGCCATATGAGATAACGATACTTAAAAGTTAAAGGCAAGGGTCTTATTGCTTGACCTTAGAGTTGGACTTACATTATACTTCATTTACATTTTGTTTGTTTATGATGAAATGGGGAGGAATAAAATTGGGAGGTTTGGAAGAAAAGTGAATAAAGTTTTCTAAAATCATTTGTTTCTGGGTAAAATGGATAGGAAAGTTCTCCAATTTCCATGGCTGACTCCATAAGGAATTAACCTCCCTCCATACTGGTATGTTAAATATAAAATGTTAAATTACATTTTGGCTTGGGTTAAAATCAACTCACTTTTATTTTTATACTCAAATTTCATGTATGTTTTTCATGCATCAGAGATATAAGGATAATTGAGTGATAAGAAGAAGAAAAAAACATTATCTATGTTCGATTTTTTTTACTAATAAAAATTAATAAGTTAAATATTTGTCGATAAAAAATATATATTTTCCATGCAGATCATCCTCTCAATTGTTTAGAGTTGTTCTCCACAATATTCGAACCCTACCCCCTTAATATAATATGCTTCACCTGATTTGTGAATTAATAGAGACAGAGATAGAAACCATATTTTTTCCTACATCTATCTTAGATTATTGTCACCTGATCATAACACATTAACAATTGAAATAGGTGAGATGATTTGTCAAAGGTTTATATTTTGGCCTGCATATATAACACCATAAGGATCGAAGCAACTCGAATGGTCAGACTTAAATTTTTTAAAATTATGCTTAAGTAGTACAAATACTAAGCCTTAGACATCAAAAAAGAAGTTTATTAATTAAACTTGATAACCTATTTATATACTTATACAATATAATTATATTATAATATATATAAATATATATATATATATATATATATATATATATATATATTATATAGTTGTATGTAAAACATAATAATATAAAAATATAATTATTAATAATAGGCCTACTTTGATTAATAGATCTATCAACCTATTAACATACTTATAGATTAGATGAAATTTTTATGCAGGTCAAACTTAAAAAAAAAAACTTACAATAGATATATAAGTTAAATTTACAT